>NC_047116.1:70786183-70919114 GCF_902500255.1 Thalassophryne amazonica
TGGGACGTTCCTCTTCACCACTCACATGAACACTGGGTAGATCTATAGAGGAACTTTGACGTCAGCCGTGGGCTTAGACTAGACTCCTCAGTTGGCGACTGAGCCCCCTCAGGTAAGGGGACAGACATTGCTGCTCTCTGCTCAGCCATGGGCGCTTGCTGGTCCTGCTGTGCTACTGCCAAACACACCCGGAGTTCTTTAAACTCAGCCAGGAAACCCTCCTCTCGTGTCTGCTGGCTTATCATAAAGGTTTTCATTAGGTCCAGGAGCTCACCTATTGACTCAGCTTCTCCATGATTTACCAGCTCCTCCTCTTCCTCCATTTTATGCCGCTGGGACCAACGTTTTCTTCGACTCGCCATCCCACTTCTGACACCATATGTCACGGGGTTCTGCTCAAACTGCTCAAAAATATAATAATAATGGCTGAGTCCAAGATGTCTCCCAGCAATATACTTTATTCAGGGCCAGCAATTTCCAAAAAAAAAAAAAACCCACGAGGAGGGGAAGAGGGAAAAAAAAAAACCTCAGATAGCGTATGGACAACAGCACCACCCATGCATCACTACCAAAGCTCCAACACCATCTCCCCCCAGCAGCAATACCCCCCCCCCAATACCCAACGCCCCGCCCCTGGGTGTACCAAGAGATAATCAGAGGGGAATGTGTTTTTTTTTTTCCCTTTTAACTCTGCCCACCAATCTATAACTCAATCACAATAAAAATTCATTACCCATCTTTGGTACCGAAAAATAAACAAGAAAACGTAACAAATCAGACAACAAATCTACACACACAAAAATGGTTCAGCCCGAGGTCAGCTGACCCCTTGAAGCACGCCACAATGTGCTACTTAAAGCACAACCAGAAAGCGCTTCAGTTTAGCCCCGTCAGGATAGTTGAGAGCTGCGCAACAACAGGTAAGAGAGTTTGTCAACATTCAATATCCAAAAATAGGGACATATAGACCCAAAATGTGCACCCTCAACTGCACTACAACTGGGGAGGAAGTGTATATGAATTCAAGCAGAGAACCAGTGGCTGTAATCACACAGTCCCTGAGCACAGAGGGAGAGAGGAAAAGGGGCACGCAAGGCAGAGAGGGACGCGGTGCTGCAAGCACCCCGTCACAGTGCTACAAGTAGGCTTTATAGGTTTTCTATGTCAACAACATTTTATTGAGTCTTAAAGTAAATAAATATAAAATTGGTCACTGGATCTGTGATCTCCGGACATAGATAGAAATAAACAAAATCTGTAGTTTTTTTTTTTCAAAAGCATTTCCTTTCAGATATAAATGAGACACATCAAGATCAATGATCAAGATCAATTCATAAAGAACAGAGAATGTCTCATTTTGGGAGAAAAAAAAACGGTTTGGGTCAGTTGTAGTTTATCAGCTATATTACAACATTTGGAAAAAGGTGTCATTTGATTTAATACACCAATTCCCTTTGAAGTTATTAATTCCGACGAAAATCTATCTTTCCAACTTTACTCGGCAGAGAGCTGTGCAGTGTTTGGAGTTATGCAGTTAGTCCCACAAATCAGAGGCTATTATTATTTTGTTTGGACAACTTCAGTTTATGCATCGGCGAAACAGGTCCAGCCCACACCAGAGAATCATCGCTTAAAACTCTGGTGAGGAACAGAGAACGATTCTCGTTTCTTGCCCGCAACAAGACAAGAGTCCCAGTCAGTGACTTTAATCAGCACAAAGGTGATACACGATTGACATCTTTAAATGGCTTTGAGAGGGAGTTAATGAAAAAATTGCAGACCTACCACTTCTGAAAAGGAGCGAAGCAGAGAACCAGTGAAGCAGCGGGTCGCAGCGCTGCTTCATTGCTCCACTGCTTCAACCTTAAAGCAGACCTACTGCAGAAACAGCGGGTCTGCAGTCAATGTAGAGAAATGATAATTTTTCCGACAGACCCTTAAAAACAACAGCCACTCTGGAGTAACATCAGGGAGACTCCCCCTGATATAGATCTGGCAGAGATAGATGTACATACAGTACAGTACATTGAACAGCACAGTAATATTCACAAGCAGAAAAATAGTCAAAACACACAGAAAAACCCTACAGCAATAAAAAAAAAAAATGCAGCAGCCAATCACATCTACTGCTCACACCGAGCAACCAACTGATGACGTCATATAGCCTAGCGGTGGGCAATGTAGCCTCAAAATTAGATATTAGACTCTATAACTCCTCCTCTGACACTCATTAACGTAACAGCTAGGGGTGTCGGAAAAAACTGATTCACGTTTGAATCGCGATTCTTATTTATTACAATTCTGAATCGATCCAAAATGTCCAAGAATCAATTTTTAAAACATTTTTTAAACATTTTCTTGCTTACTCGCTGCGTGTACTGTTTGTCAGGCAACGGCTTCCGTACTACAGTGTCCCTGCGAGGGGAGGGTCTGGCATGCTTCAAACATTCGTGAGCTGCAGCTTAGCATGGCAGACGAAGAGATAATTCAGCCAGCACCATCTTTGCTGAAGGCAAATGTTTGGGTTTTGGATTTTATTATTTGCTGCGTAAGGAGCATGACATGACTTATGCAGTGTACAAAATCTGCAAAATGAAAGTCAAGTACTTTGTAAACACTTCAAATCTGCAAACCCACATGCTACGCCATCACCCGGAGCTAAAAGAGGGGAGCAGCGGTATCTGCCAACTACTGACCAGAGCTTCACTAAACTGCCAGCCAACTCCGAACGAGCAAAGCAGATAAGTAAATTTACATCTAGAATCACTTGATTAACCTAGTAAAGCTGCATTTTCTTAAACATGAACATTTTTAAGTAATATAACTATTTCTCAGAGCTCTTTGAATCAAAAATCGATTCTGAATCGAATCGTCACCCCACGAATCGGAATCGAATTGAATCATGAGTTGTACGATTCACATCCCTAGTAACAGCTGTCTCCCCCCTGTGTCTCATCAGTCCATCTTTTTATGTTCCTCAAATGTCCAATAGTAACATGTCTGCAGCTGCTCACATGTCCAAGAACTCTTCCACTCTCAGAATGTGCAATAAATCATTTGTATGTGTGATATTATCAACACTATCAGGAGCCATAATTCACCCTCAGTGTTAAAGAGGTTTTTAAAGTTATCTTATCCTGACGAATCTTCAATTTGATTTTCTTCTAATTTGGCTATTTTTATTATAGGGTAGCGTGGTGGTTAGTGTGCTCAGAGTTCAGCAGTTTGGAGTCATGATGTTGATTCATGAGCTTCAGATTTTATGAATTGTGTGAAAGTTCCATTTTGTGTGTAAAATGAGGAAAAACTATAATTGACAGTATTCATTGATTCATTTGATTTTTTTTTGCTGATATTTGGTGTTCATTCTATAATAAGAACTCCAACACAAACTAACAGCTATCATTTGGATGTGATGGAGTTGGTCTGAAATAAAGTTTAGTGGACAGACCTGCTCTGGATCAGCGAAATTCAGTTTTGAAAACAGCATCCAGCACGTTGACTAGTTTCTTCTCTTCTTTAAATCCACTCGTTTCTTCTTGCTGCTCTACGATCTGTTTGTTTCTACCAACTCAAATATCTCGGCATTAGCAGCAATTAGCCACTGTTTCAACAACCTTCTCAGCTGTTCCACCTTTTCGCGGTAACTTCGCCTTTTCTTCTTCTTCCGGTTTACTGTCGACCTTTGTGCTTCTGGAGCTCTTCAAAAAGCATATTCGAGGATCACAGAGTGAAGTTTTATCGGTTCAGAGAAGAGTTTCCAGCATCTACAGCTAGCTAGCTTTAGCCTCGGACGACAACGTGAAACAGTTCTTCTTCGTTGGATTCTCATCACGTTGCGAACTTATCGTCGCATTATCGCCACCTACTGGACTGGAGTATTGACAAGAGATTCGCAGAGATGAGAAAAAGAAAGAAAAAAAGCGATATTCTGTCCACCAATCCTGTAATTTAAAGATGTTGAACTGTTGGGTTCTTCAGTGTGCTCTTCATACTGCTGTCATTGTCAGAGTGCAGCAGATAATCAATAATGACTGTGACTTTGCTCCTGTGAGCAGTTTTCCTGCCAGTAAAACAAACTGAAGGTTGTCTGTAAGTTTGTTCCTCCATTATGTTAAGACACAGTATTCAAGTCCTTTTATGATGACAACATCAACAGGTTATGGACCCAGAAAGGAGTATGGAAGCCGATGGAATGGATTATGTTTTGATGATGAGAAAAAAATCTGAGTTATGGAAAACTAAGTTTCTCACACACCTGCGTCTGCTCGGTCTAAAGAGGACCAAACTGCAAGAGCCAGATGAAGGTGAGGAGGGCACAGATGAAGACGCTGAAAGAAATGAAGAGGTGTTTGTTGAACTGATTCATGTGTTGGATGAGAAAAGTCTGTCACTTGTGATGAGAGATGCAGCGGAAGACAGAAGGCAGGTGCTTCAGATTCTCAGAGACCATGATGCTGGTAAGGTGAAGCCACATGTGATCAGCCTGTATACGGAGCTGACATCCCTTCAAAAAACTGTTCATGAGAGCGTCACAGATTATATTATTTACTGCTTTCACTGATCACTATTCAGGAGCTACTTTTGTGTATTTTTTTTTAAAGCTGAGAGTGACACAGTTAAAGCTACAGAGAAGTTTATTGATGATGGAGCATCTTATTGAAAAATCAAAAGCATGAGATCAGATAATGGCACCGAGTTTACATCTCCAGAGTTTCAGTCACTACTTTGTTAAAACACCATTCAGCCTGAGACCTCAGCTCCTTACTGTCTCCATCAAAATGGGACAGGGAAGAAGTCTGAGCTTTCAAGGATGAGAACATTAGGGTCGGTGTGTTGTGTCCACAAACAGAACAAGATAAAAACTGAACTCACAGTGTGAAAAAGGAGTTTTTGTGGGTTGTGACAAAAACAGCTCTTCATATCTTGTCTTTTATCCAGACACAGGAAGAGAACTCAAAAACAGGTTGGTGAAGTTCATCACCAAATGTGTAAATGAGTGTCAGACTCAGAGAGATCGCAACATGAGTGAAAAGATTCTGTACAAGGAGATGACTGAAAGCCACCTACCAAAAACTGACATCATCAAACCAATCAGACAGGAGCATAAAGCAGAGATTAGTGACACAGATACAACTACAGGGGAGGGTGAGAGTCGACACAATCCACGTTATCCAAGAAGGGAGAGGAGTTATATCTGATATACACCGAACTCTGAAGGAGGCCATGAAGTCATCAAATGCAGATTTGTGAGTCAGAACTATGAAGGAGGAAATCGATTCTCTGACAATGACTCTAAGGACTTCATCCTCATACCTGATGTCAGTCAGGGTGCTGTTGTTTAGCCTGTAGATGTCTGTGTGTCCTTCCAGGGAGATGGCTCCTCAGACCATCACTGACCCACCAAACTGGTCGTGCTGAGTGATGTTGCAGGCAGCATAACGTTCTCCACAGCTTCTCTAGACTCTTTCATGTCTGTCACATGTGCTCAGGATGAACCTGCTCTCATCTGTGAAAAGCACAGTGGACCAACCAATTCTGGTGTTCTATGGCAAATAAAAAAGAAAGAAAATCCACAGACCGGTAAAGCTCCCAAAATCTTTAATTGACCAAAAGCAATGTTTCGACCAGTGGCGCCCCCATGTGGTGGTTACAGCCACCACCAGATTACTCTGAGCCACCCCTCAGCCACCACATGAGGGCGCATTGGATTTGTTTGGATTTAGGGAATATATTTTAAATCACAACAGTGAATAATGTGAAAACGGTGTTAAAAACAAGAGCAACAGCAACATCATCAACAACAACAACAATAATAATATATAATATAATAAGAATAAGAAACAGACCACAATGGGGTCCTCCGCACCTTCGGTGCTTGGGCCCTAAAAGTAGACACAGCCGCGTTGCTACGTCAAAGTTTTTTTTTTTTTGTGTTTTTTTTTATTTTATTTTGCCTAGCCTCCACTAGCCACCCTTAGAATTTTTTTTTTGCTGGCGCCACTGGTTTCGACCCTGAGGTTTTCTTCAGTCAACTATACAAAATGTTACAAAATGCATAGTTGCTTGAAGAAGACCTCAGGGTCGAAACGTTGCTTTTGGTCAATTAAAGACTTTGGGAGCTTTACCGGTGTCCAGATTTTCTTTCTTTTTTTGTCTACTATTCTTGATTATCTTGCACCTGGCCTAATTATGTCATGATTCACAGGTAGTCAGGGCACAGCAAGTGGGAGGGAGCAAAATGCAGACACACAGGCAGGTGGTGGATTAAGAAAAAGGCTTTATCAATAAATCAGGCAGGGTCTGGTACACAGAATGGCAGTCAGCGTTGCGGAGGTACAGGCAGGTGATAAGTAGAGGCGTTGTCAAAAACAGGTGGGGTTCGATACCACAGCAAACAGTGTAACATGGGCAAAGACAAAATCCAGATCCAGAATAGAAGCGAGGTTGAGCAAAACGCAGGAGCAAAAAAACCTGTTACAAAGGAGCCAGGACGAAGATAACAAAATCAACAAGCAAGCAAAGGAAAAGAAAACATGCAGTGCTTAAATACACTGAGTTAATTAGGAAGTGATATGGAGCAGGTGTGGTGTGCAGGCAGGAGGAGGGGAGGACTAACAGAGGAGAGAGGCTGTGAGACAAGAGAAGGCTGTGACAGGTGGACAAGGAGGTGACAAACAAAACTGGGCGTGGCCATCTGAGAAGGTGATGGGCAAGAGTGGAGTGATCTGAGGACGTGACTGTGATCCAAATGAAACTGGATGTGAAAATATGAGAACTGAGACAAAGGAGTGCAGTGACAAGATGAACATGACAAATGATGCTAAAATATCCAAGACGGCATAGAAACTAGACATGAACACAATCAGGTTGGAGAACAAGAAAATCAAAAGCTAAAACTAGAATGGAACTGACATGAATAATATAACTGAAGACAAATGTCGTAAACCTGACAAATAAACTTAGTGACACAAGTAATCAAATGCAATCAAAAACAGTGGATCAAAACTAAACTAAATCAGAACAGAACTCAACATGTGACTGAAGTGTGGTGAACAGAAAACAAGCTGACAAAAGCAGTGATGAACAAAAATCATAGACGGTGATTCAAAGACTAAACTAAACCAGAACAGAACTCAAGATGTGGCTATGGTGTGATGAACAGAAAACAAGCAGCCGTGACAAAAGTGAAATAACCAGACTGTCAAAAAAGCAGACAAAAAGAAATCTATAAAAATGGTAAATGGTAAATGGACTGCATTTATATAACGCTTTTTCATCTGCATCAGACGTTCAAAGCGCTTTAAAAAGCGGGCAGCACCCCGATGTCAGGGTGCTGCCATACAAGGCGCTTACTACACACTGGGAGCAATATGTCCAGTTGTCCTTTAAAGACCTTGAAGTTTGCTGTCCTCAACAGTTCTGTTGGATGGGTAGTATACCTTAAATGTGAAGCCACTGCGTGGGAATGAGCCCAGGTTGAGGCAAAGGCAGTCGGTGTTGGAGATGTTGAAGGGATCGTATTTGTCAGCAAAGATGATGACATCAGGGACGGGGTAGATGCGCAAGGTGTAGTCATACGCCCAGAAAACAGGACTGACGTACAGAGGGAGTGGAGTCAAGTGACCCTGGCAAAGGATAGTCCGAACAAAATGGTTTGGAATGTCAAGATTACTATTGGGCAGGTGGATGCAGTTCCTGCACATCTTGTTGACCAGGTCTTCTCTAATGATTACAATCTCCTGGCTGCAGTACTGAATCCTGCATGGGTTAGTAGTAAAGACAAAAAATGGCACCCTCTGTCTGAACTCCTCAGTGATGTGATCTGCTAAAGGAGGCCTCGGCAGGATGGAGCCTGGACCAGGATCTTCAGGACCCGGAACAAACACAAACCGACTACTGCTGTGAATGCTGGGATATGTAGATATGGCATCAGCAAGAGCCTTCAAAGACTCTTTGAGTGACGTGATCTGTGTTTTCCCATATGGGGCAGAAGAGAAGTTTCCACAAAAAACAAAACAGGTGGGAGGCATTGCAGCATAACCTGAGAACATGATGTGGAGCTTCTCCATCACCTCAGCGCTGTCCAGCCACACATCGGAGACAATCACAAACATGGCATCCTTGTTCTCCTCCTCCAGCTGCTTCAGCTTGGCTGATGCCTTCACAGAAACGGTGGATGGACCTCCAAAGAAGTTCAGATTGCCGTAGTATGCCCTTGTGGCCGATGATGGCTCAGTAGGTGGAAACCCAAGTCCATTGACGTGGAACACAGACTCCTCGTACCATCCTTCTGCCAGTACGTAGCAGGACTCAGTATAAAGGCCGTTATGAAACTGTGCTTTGGACATATCCAGTTGTACTGTTCCATTTAGGTCCTCCAAATAGAATTTACCCTCTTTCAGTTGTGTAATCATGCCCAGTACGATCACCTCTCCCAGTTTAGCCGTGCTTCCGAGCAGTGCTTCTATTGTTTTCAGCTGAAATTTATTTCGGCCCTCGTCAACAGCAGCTCCTACTGCAGGGGGGGTGAACAGTTTGTGCCGATGGATTCGCTGTTGTAAGATTGTGTAGCGCTCCCTGAAGAGTTCGGCTTTGTATCTGGCTAAACCGCACAGGCTGGGCGACAGGTGGGTAGTCATACTGATGGGGACAAATTTCTTTTGCTCCACACTGTAAATGTATCTGGGAACGTCAAAGGCTCCGATGATGTTGAAAACATGATCTATGGTTTCATCACAAGACTGAGTGCAGTCCTGAACAGCACTTTCCACCACAGACAGCTCGATCATAGTAGAGGACAGTGGCTGTTTTTCCACTGAATCCAGGAGTTTTTCTATGACGTCAACAAAGACTGACAACAAACATGATGGGTGAGGGCCGCGGCTCCACGGTGCTGGTCAGTGAGCACAGGGCCCACTACAGGACATCAGGTCCTCAGGCCCCCTCATGAAGTCTGTTTCTGATTGTTTGGTCAGAAATTCACACCAGTGGCCTGCTGCAGGTCATTTTATAGGACTCTGACAGTGCTCATCCTGTTGCTCCAGCACAAAGGAGCAGATACCGGTCCTGCTGATGGGTTAAGGACCTTCTGCTGCACTGTCCAGTTGTCCTAGAGTAACTGTCTGTCTCCTGGAATCTCATCCTTGCTCCTTAGATTGTGCTGGGAGACACAGCAAACCTTCTGGCAAAGGCACATATTGATGTATGTGTTGGGTTCAGGTACATCACCATGCTGCCAGTGCCGACACTGACCTTAACATTTTGCAAAATTTGTCTCACTGTCAAAAATCTACACATAAGCAAGATACGACACAACACTTGTTGTAAAATACGCCACAGCTCTGTCAAAATGAAACCCTACAATCAAACCTAACAATCCGCTCTAAAAATGTTATTCTAGCAACAAAATTATACCCACATGCACCATTTGGAAACACTTTCAAATCAAAAGCAACACCCTGAAGTCAAAATCATCTTATTTACTTTTTCTCAAACAAGAGCTGAAAGTTACAGTATTATAAACAAAAGTGTCATTTCCATTTTTTTCTTTTTCTTTACAAAGAAATATAAATTTCTTACTAATACCCGAAGAAAGAGAGTACTGTACAGTTCAAATTCAACACAAATCATAACAATAAAAACAAGTGTTGACAGTACTGTGGTTTATATACATGGTACGGTAACATCAGAATGATATTGCCCTTGACAGTACTAATAATAACACATTCCATTTATAGGTGCCTTTCAAAAAACAATCAAGGACACCATTACAATGCAAAAATAAGCAGATATAAAAGCATAACAATAAACAAATTAGAATTAAAAGCTTAAAAGGACATTTACCAATAACAATTTAAAACAAGACAAGAGTTATAGCAGTTTTTGCCAACTGGTTACACCCAAAAAGGGAATACTCAGACTAAAACTTAAAATCCAAAATGACTTGTAACAATAGCTAAAACACATTGTGACAACACCTTAAACACATTTTCTGCTTTGCACTTTCCTTGCAATTCTTCAACACAGTTGTTGCAGAACATTACACACAGTTTCCGACAGTAGACACTGAACTAAAACTTAACTTAAAGATAAAATACCTTGTTATAATTGGGAAAACACTTTTAATAAACATGCAAAACACAGTGGGTAATTGGAAATACTCTCACACAGAAAACTCACCACCAATCAGTCTGACCTTTGGCATGACAAATATGAGGTCTGTCCAGAAAGTATTGTACCTTTTTATTTTTTGCAAAAACCATATGGATTTGAATCACATGTGATTGCATCAGCCAAGCTTGAACCTTCGTGCGCATGCGTGAGTTTTTTCCACTCCTGTCAGTTGCGTCATTCGCCTGTGAGCAGGCTTTGAGTGAGCAGTGGTCCACCCCTCTCGTCAGATTTTTATTGCAAATAAATGTCTGAAAGATTTGGAGCTTTGCTGCATCAAATTTTTCCAGAAACTGTGAGAGACCTCCAGGTGGACACCATTCGGAAAATTTAGATGGCTTTCAGTGACGATTTTATGGGGATTACACAGATTAAGGAGTGCTCCAGCCGGTTTAAAGACCGCCCACACTGTCTGAGAGCGCGGCGCGCTCCGAGCGCCGATCGACAGGCTCAAACCCCACTCAAACAACCAGATCATTTCACTTTTTCGGCACATTCTACTGTTACAGGAGTTTTTTTTCATGGAAAGAGAAGCGGAGGATTGCGCCACCATGCCACTCATGGCGCGGGACAAAACCACCTCCGTGTTGGTCTCACAGGACGGCTTTCAGGTGGCTTTCAGACAGCTTCCGGTTGCTTTTCAGTCGTGTGAGTATCAGAGAAATTCTGCATGAGCTGGACATGCCCCAACATGTCCTGTGAGGCTTCATCCCGGCGTTGCTTTGCGCCATGCGGCTCCGCCGCGACGCGCAGAGTTCCTCCGCTCCTCTTTCCATGACAAAAACTCCTGTAACAGTGGAATGTGCCGTGACATGGACATGAGCACTTTTTCGGCACATTGAGACAGCTCATGCACAAGCAGGAAATTAGAGGTCATCCATGTCTTTATGTCTGTAAGACAATCCTGCAGTTTAGCTAATTGGTGTGTGTCCTCTGGCTTCATGGATAGATAAAGCTGGGTATCATCTGCGTAACAATGAAAATTTAAGCAATACCGTCTAATAATACTGCCTAAGGGAAGCATGTATAAAGTGAATAAAATTGGTCCTAGCACAGAACCTTGTGGAACTCCATAATTAACTTTAGTCTGTGAAGAAGATTCCCCATTTACATGAACAAATTGTAATCTATTAGACAAATATGATTCAATCCACCGCAGCGCAGTGCCTTTAATACCTATGGCATGCTCTAATAAAGTTAATGGAATACTCAGCTCAATAGAGCTCTGACTCTTTGTCAGCCTGGCTACAGTGCTGAAAAGAAACCTGGGGTTGTTCTTATTTTCTTCAATTAGTGATGAGTAGAAAGATGTCCTAGCTTTACGGAGGGCTTTTTTTTATAGAGCAACAGACTCTTTTTCCAGGCTAAGTGAAGATCTTCTAAATTAGTGAGACGCCATTTCCTCTCCAACTTACGGGTTATCTGCTTTAAGCTACGAGTTTGTGAGTTATACCACGGAGTCAGGCACTTCTGATTTAAAGCTCTCTTTTTTAGAGGAGCTACAGCATCCAAAGTTGTCTTCAATGAGGATGTAAAACTATTGACGAGATACTCTATCTCACTTACAGAGTTTAGGTAGCTACTCTGCACTGTGTTGGTATATAGCATTAGAGAACATAAAGAAGGAATCATATCCTTAAACCTAGTTACAGCGCTTTCTGAAAGACTTCTAGTGTAATGAAACTTATTCCCCACTGCTGGGTAGTCCATCAGAGTAAATGTAAATGTTATTAAGCAATGATCAGACAGAAGGGAGTTTTCAGGGAATACTGTTAAGTCTTCTATTTCCATACCATAAGTCAGAACAAGATCTAAGATATGATTAAAGTGGTGGGTGGACTCATTTACTTTTTGAGCAAAGCCAATAGAGTCTAATAATAGATTAAATGCAGTGTTGAGGCTGTCATTCTCAGCATCTGTGTGGATGTTAAAATCGCCCACTATAATTATCTTATCTTAGCTAAGCACTAAGTCAGACAAAAGGTCTGAAAATTCACAGAGAAACTCACAGTAACGACCAGGTGGACGATAGATAATAACAAATAAAACTGGTTTTTGGGACTTCCAATTTGGATGGACAAGACTAAGAGTCAAGCTTTCAAATGAATTAAAGCTCTGTCTGGGTTTTTGATTAATTAATAAGCTGGAATGGAAGATTGCTGCTAATCCTCCGCCCCGGCCCGTGCTACGAGCATTCTGACAGTTAGTGTGACTCGGGGGTGTTGACTCATTTAAACTAACATATTCATCCTGCTGTAACCAGGTTTCTGTAAGGCAGAATAAATCAATATGTTGATCAATTATTATATCATTTACCAACAGGGACTTAGAAGAGAGAGACCTAATGTTTAATAGACCACATTTAACTGTTTTAGTCTGTGGTGCAGTTGAAGGTGCTATATTATTTTTTCTTTTTGAATTTTTATGCTTAAATAGATTTTTGCTGGTTATTGGTAGTCTGGGAGCAGGCACCGTCTCTACGGGGATGGGGTAATGAGGGGATGGCAGGGGGAAAGAAGCTGCAGAGAGGTGTGTAAGACTACAACTCTGCTTCCTGGTCCCAACCCTGGATAGTCACGGTTTGGAGGATTTAAGAAAATTGGCCAGATTTCTAGAAATGAGAGCTGCTCCATCCAAAGTGGGATGGATGCCGTCTCTCCTAACAAGACCAGGTTTTCCCCAGAACCTTTGCCAATTATCTATGAAGCCCACCTCATTTTTTGGACACCACTCAGACAGCCAGAGACAGGAGGAGCCGCCATGCTAAACCGGCTAAGAGCTAGTAGCTGCGCTAAGCTAGCGGATTCCTAAAAACACACAAAGTGAATAATGTGTAAATAATTTAGAGGTGATTCAGCAGAGGGAGTGCTTTAGTTAAGGCACGTGAAGATTACACTGTGAAACAAATCGTTATCTAGTTAACTAGATCAGTCTAACTGCGCAGATTAAACAGCTAACAGATACAGCAAAACACCGCTGTGCTCCGGAACAGGAAGTGATACAATACTGTAGTGAGAGCCAACCACCAGTAGAGGCAAGCAAGAGCTCGCAATTTGAGTTGTCTTTTCGGCTGCTCCCCAAAGAACAAAGTAACACACAGTGAGACTGTTTTTCTGTGAGCTGACGTGGTCCGCAGCTGTTCAGATATCTGCTCACAGCTGAGGAACACCTGTTGGGTCCTGTAAAACATGATCTCGTATAACTTCACCGTGAGGCATGGACATCAGCACGCTGTCCTCACGTGGAAATACATTAAAAAACATGTCACCTCAGCTGACCACATCGTCAGAGCACTGCAAGGCTGGTGAATACCATGCCATGCAGAAATTCATCTAATGGGATGCACCGCAAGGTGCATGCATCTGCTGGTCTTTCCCATCATTGTAATAATTAAAACACATATCACATTTGCAACGCGGTCACCAGTGGATCACTGCGCATTGGACATGCGGAGCCAGCGATGTGTTCATGACATGAGAGCCCGGTTGCTGGCTGCTGTCTTCATGAGCCGAGCGCATCAGGTAATTCATGTAAAAAATAAAAGGAGGAACAATCCTCCATGTAATTTTTTTCTACAGTGTCAACAGATTCATGACCAGTAACATGACTGTCTTACATTTAAACAGTACATTCATTGTTCCTATAATCTTCTGAATCTGTGCTCTGATTATTTTGTTACACATTTTTGTTTATTTATGTACATATGTACAACATCTAATTTGTCCGCTGATGTGTGTGCGCGACTTTCCACGTATTTGCAGTGTGCACGAAGCCGTCGCCGTGTTCACGCCTGTCTGACCATTTGTTCCTCCCGACAGCAGGTGGAATTTTTCACAGCTCCTCAATTTGAGATTTTTGCTGTTTTTTGGCCGGTCCTTGCTTCTTATCACCCAACTTCATGTTATGTGCGAAGGGGCCCTTATGCCACTTTCACACCGGGGCTGCTTCCAGTTGTGTTGTGTGTCGTCATGACGATGCCGTGTGGAAGCAACCCAGTGCCGAGACGATGTATCTCGACGCCACAATAGCGCGAGGGGTGCAAAGGATGAAGCAAATCGGACGCCAAAAATTAAACATGTTTAATTTTTGTGGTTTCAGCGCAAGTCAGAGCAACAGGACGGTACTCAATGTGACTGGAAGCCACACCCTCACAATACAATGTTACCTGACACCAATTTATGATTCCTCCTGTGTTCCGTTGTTCCTGAAGTATAAATCAGGCAGGATTGTTTTTATACCGTGTACACACTGCAGTGAGACTACATGCTCAAAAAAGAGCACAGAAAAAAAATGCTGATTGCTGCTGCTGCTCCTCGCTCTTCTGTCACAAAAGTGTTTAAATAAAATCCATAAAAGTCCTGCTCACAGACTGATTGCCAGAGACAGGACATGTTCAGATCCAGTAAAACGTCCGGGCATCTCAAGTCCACTCACGGACGATTCGTTCACACGCGCACATGTAAACAATTAAAAGAAAGAAAGAAAAAAAACTGGCTGGCTGCAGGCAGTTGGTTCCTTGTTCTCCCCTCAAACTCTCTCATCACTGTGTTAAAAAAAGGACAAAAGAGGACACAAGTCCTGCTCACAGACTGATTGCCAGAGACAGGACATGTCTGCATCCAGTATCTCTAGTAACTCCAGACATCTCCACCTTTACTATTTTCACCGTGACTATCCAGGGCTGGGACCAGGAAGCAGAGTTGTAGTCTTACACACCTCTCTGCAGCTTCTCTCCCCCTGCCATCCCCTCATTACCCCATCCCCGTAGAGACGGTGCCTGCTCCCAGACCACCAATAACCAGCAAAAATATATTTAAGCATAAAAATTCAAAAGAAAAAATAATATAGCACCTTCAACTGCACCACAGACTAAAACAGTTAAATGTGGTCTATTAAACATTAGATCTCTCTCTTCTAAGTCCCTGTTAGTAAATTATATAATAATTGATCAACATATTGATTTATTCTGCCTTACAAAAACCTAGTTACAGCAGGATGAATATGTTAGTTTAAATGAGTCAACACCCCCGAGTCACACTAACTGTCAGAATGCTCGTAGCACGGGCCGAGGCGGAGGATTAGCAGCAATCTTCCACTCCAGCTTATTAATTAATAAAAAACCCAGACAGAGCTTTAATTCATTTGAAAGCTTGACTCTTAGTCTTGTCCATCCAAATTGGAAGTCCCAAAAACCAGTTTTATTTGTTGTTATCTATCATCCACCTGGTCGTTACTGTGAGTTTCTCTGTGAATTTTCAGACCTTTTGTCTGACTTAGTGCTTAGCTCAGATAAGATAATTATAGTGGGCAATTTTAACATCCACACAGATGCTGAGAATGACAGCCTCAACACTGCATTTAATCTATTGTTAGACTCGATTGGCTTTGCTCAAAATGTAAATGAGTCCACCCTGTTGTGAAAGTGTAGGTACACGGACCCACAACAGGGGGCGCAATGAACGGACAATGGAGAAAAGTAAAGAACAAGTTTTACTGTTGTGAAAAGAGCACAACTAATACAACAATTAATAATTTGGAGGTGCAAGCCGAAATCTGCTGGTGTCGTGTGGGCAGGCTCGAAGGTAGGAGACGTCCGTCCTAGTCGAACCGAAACCACCCAGATCTCCTCTGCCACCGAAACCCAGAAGTACTGGAACCGCCAAGTCCCGAATTCCCAGGTGGCCACTGCCTTCGCTCGCCGGATCCGGTACTGCTTGCGGGAAAGAGCACAAACACACAGGTAGAGATGCGACCGCACCCAGTAGATGGAGAGGGGCGAAGCCGCCTCCACCTCTTGTTACACAGAAGCAGGAAAGGTGAGTACTTATCCGAGCAAGTTGCTTTCTGTAATCAGCTGTCCTGAAAAGGTTTAGCAAGGTTTATCAGAGTCTTTAGTATACGTGTGCAGAGAAGGATTACCTTAAACTCAAGGCGATATCTCGGCACTGAGGTGGAGACGCCGTCCTACTGATATACCTCCGTGCTGAGTGGAACAGCTGTGTCCAGTGATGGGTGACAGCTGTCACCCAGGCTGCTCCCATAAGGTGGCAGCGCCCTCTGGTGCCTGGAGCCCGCACTCCAGGCAGGGCGCCCTCTGGTGGTGGTGGGCCAGCAGTACCTCCTCTTCAGCGGCCCACACAACAGGACCCCCCCCTCAACGGGCGCCTCCTGGCGCACGACCGGGCTTGTCCGGATGGCGACGATAGAAGTCGGCCAGGAGGGCCGGGTCCAGGATGAAGCCCTTCTTCACCCAGGAGTGCTCCTCGGGACCGTACCCCTCCCAGTCCACCAGATACTGAAAACCCTGGCCCATCCGACGGACGTCAAGGAGCCGGCGCACAGTCCAAGCCGGTTCCCCGTCGATGATCCGGGCAGGAGGTGGTGCCGGACCCGGGGTGCAGAGGGGTGAGGTGTGATGGGGTTTTATCCGGGAAACATGAAAAACTGGATGGATCCGCAGTGAGGCCGGAAGCTGGAGCCTCACTGCGGCGGGGTTGATGACCTTGAGGATCTTGAAAGGTCCGATGTACCGTTCCTGAAGTTTTGGAGAGTCCACCTGCAGAGGAATGTCCTTGGTGGACAACCAGACCTCCTGCCCAGGACGATACTTGGGGGCCGGGGCCCGCCGCCGGTCTGCATGTTTCTTCGCCCTCGTCCGGGCCTTCAACAAAGCAGAGCGGGCGGCACGCCACACCCGACGGCACTTCCGTAGGTGGGCCTGGACCGAGGGCACACCGACCTCTCCCTCAACCACCGGAAACAAGGGGGACTGATACCCCAAGCACACCTCAAACGGGGAGAGGCCGGTGGCTGATGACACTTGGCTGTTGTGGGCGTACTCGATCCAGGCCAGGTGGGTACTCCAGGCCGGCGGGTGCGCAGCTGTCACACAGCGAAGTGTCTGCTCCAGTTCCTGATTTGCCCGCTCTGCCTGCCCGTTGGTCTGGGGGTGGTACCCAGACGAGAGGCTGACCGTGGCCCCCAGTTCCCGGCAGAAGCTCCTCCAGACGTGCGAGGTGAACTGGGGACCGCGATCGGAGACGATGTCTGATGGTATCCCATGCAGACGGACGACGTGGTGGACTAGGAGGTCCGCGGTCTCCTGGGCCGTTGGTAGCTTCGGGAGGGCCACGAAGTGGGCCGCCTTGGAGAAACGGTCCACTACCGTGAAGACGACGGTGTTTCCCTGGGACGGCGGGAGGCCCGTGGCAAAGTCCAGGCCGATGTGGGACCAGGGGCGATGTGGGACGGGCAGCGGCTGTAGCAACCCTGAGGTCCTTTGGTGGTTGGCCTTGCCCCTGGCGCAGGTGGTACAGGCCTGGACGTAGTCCCGGACGTCGGCCTCTAGGGACGCCCACCAGAAGCGCTGCCGGACGACTGCCACGGTCCTTTGCACCCCAGGGTGACAGGAGAGCTTAGAACCATGACAGAAGTCCAGTACTGCAGCCCTAGCTTCTGGTGGGACGTATAGTCTGTTCTTTGGTCCGATTCCGGGGTCCGGGTCACGGGTCAGGGCCTCCCGGACGGTCTTCTCCACATCCCAGGTGAGGGCAGCCACGATAGCGGACTCCGGGATGATGGGATCCGGGGGATCCGACGGTTCCGTTTTGACTTCATCTTCGTGTACCCGGGACAATGCATCCGATCTTTGATTCTTGGTCCCGGGACGGTAGGTAATCCGGAAGTCAAAACGGCCAAAGAACAGTGACCAGCGGGCTTGCCTGGGGTTCAGCCGCTTGGCGGTCCTGATGTACTCCAGGTTCCGATGGTCAGTGAAAACCGTGAATGGCACGGCTGTTCCCTCCAACAGATGTCTCCACTCTTCGAGGGCCTCTTTCACAGCAAGGAGTTCCCAATTGCCGACGTCATAGTTCCGTTCAGCGGGGGTCAACCTGCGGGAAAAATAGGCACACGGGTGAAGGACCTTATCGGTCTTCCCGCTCTGGGAGAGCACCGCTCCTATCCCCGAGTCCGAGGCATCCACTTCAACCACTAACTGGCGGCTAGGATCGGGCTGCACCAGAACTGGTGTAGACGAAAAGCGCCGTTTCAACTCCTTGAACGCGGCTTCGCACCGATCCGACCAGGTGAAGGGGATTTTTGGTGAGGTCAGGGCTGTCAGGGGGCTAACTACCTGACTGTAGCCCTTAATGAACCTCCTGCAGAAATTAGCAAAGCCGAGGAACTGTTGCAACTTCCTACGGCTTGTGGGTTGGGGCCAATCTCTCACCGCCGCAACCTTGGCCGGATCAGGGGTGACGGAGTTAGAGGAGATGATAAACCCCAAGAAGGACAAAGAAGTGCAGTGGAACTCACACTTCTCGCCCTTCACAAACAGGCGGTTCTCCAACAACCGCTGTAGGACCTGACGGACATGCCGGACATGAGTCTCAGGATCCGGGGAAAAGATGAGTATGTCGTCTAGGTACACGAAGACGAACCGGTGCAGGAAGTCCCGCAAGACATCGTTTACCAATGCTTGGAAAGTCGCGGGAGCATTAGTGAGACCGAACGGCATGACCAGGTACTCGAAATGACCTAACGGGGTGTTAAATGCCGTCTTCCATTCGTCTCCCTTCCGGATCCGAACCAAATGATACGCATTCCTAAGATCAAGCTTGGTGAAGATTTTGGCTCCATGCAAGGGGGTGAATACTGAATCCAACAAGGGCAACGGGTATCGGTTGCGAACCGTGATTTCGTTCAGCCCCCTGTAATCAATGCATGGACGAAGCCCGCCATCTTTTTTACCCACAAAAAAGAAACCAGCACCCATCGGGGAGGTGGAATTCCGGATCAACCCGGCAGCTAATGAGTCCCGGATGTAGGTCTCCATTGATTCGCGTTCCGGCCGTGAGAGGTTGTACAGCCTACTGGACGGGAACTCACTGCCTGGAACCAAATCAATGGCACAATCATACGGGCGGTGGGGAGGAAGCGTGAGAGCCAGATCCTTGCTGAACACGTCAGCGAGGTCATGGTACTCCGCCGGCACCGCCTTCCGATTGGGCGGGACTCGGACCTCCTCCTTAGCGTGGGAGCCGGGAGGAACCGAGGAACCTAGACACTCCCGATGGCAGGTCTCGCTCCACTGTACCACTACCCCGGACGGCCAATCGATCCGGGGATTGTGCTTTAGCATCCAGGGAAAACCCAGAACCACACGGGAGGTGGCCTGAGTCACAAAGAACTCGATCACCTCCCGGTGGTTACCTGACACCACCAGAGTTACTGGAGGTGTCTTATGTGTGATCGGTGGGAGTAGGGAGCCATCTAATGCCCGAACCTGTACAGGCGAGGTAAGAGCCACCAGAGGGAGCCCTATCTCCCTGGCCCATCTGCTGTCTAGCAGATTCCCTTCAGAGCCCGTGTCCACCAGTGCTGGGGCCTTCAGGGTAGAATCCTCATACAGGATCGTGACTGGGAGTCGTGTGGCAATGTGGGTGTGTCCCACGTGAATGTTTTGGCCCACCCCTGGCCCAGTCTCTATGGGGCGGGCGTTGGAGTTTAACCGCTCGGGGCAGTCGTTTGCAAGATGCTCACTCGAGCCGCAAACAAAACAAGCTCCATAGGCCCGCCTCCTTTGTGCTCCAGGTGCCCTAAATGTTGCCCTGCTCGTGTCCATAGCTTCGTCAGCAGGGGGAGCCGTAGGCGCACGGAGCGCAGGAACAGAGGAGCATGGGGAGGGCGGAGCTCGGTCGGAACCGGAAGGGAGAGGGACGACGCGTGCCTGGCCACGCCCTTCGCCTCGTTCCCGACGGCGTTCTTCTAGCCGGTTGTCGAGTCGTATGACCAGATCGATGAGCCCATCTAAGTCCCGCGGTTCGTCCTTCGCCACCAGGTGCTCTTTTAGGACCAGTGACAGTCCGTTTACAAAGGCGGCGCGGAGGGCAGTGCTATTCCAGCCGGATCTCGCCGCCGCGATGCGGAAGGCGACTGCATAGGCAGCTGCGCTCCGACGCCCCTGTCTCATGGACAGTAGCGCGGTTGAAGCGGTCTCTCCTCTGTTGGGATGGTCGAACACCGTTCTGAGCTCCCGTACAAACCCATCGTATGTATGAAGGAGCCGTGAGTTCTGCTCCCAGAGCGCTGTAGCCCAAGCGCGTGCCTCCCCGCGAAGCAGATTTATTACATAAGCTACTTTGCTAGTGTCAGTCGCGTACATCACGGGACGCTGTGCGAAGACGAGCGAACACTGCATCAGAAAATCCGCGCACGTCTCCACACAGCCTCCGTACGGTTCTGGAGGGCTTATGTATGCTTCTGGGGACGGAGGAAGGGACCGTTGAACGACCAGTGGAACGTCACTTTCACGCGCAGGGTCCTCGGGAGGGAGAGCCGCAGCGGCGCCCGGAGGGCGCGCCTCCACTTGTGCGGCGAGAGCCTCCACCCTGCGGTTTAGGAGAACGTGCTGCTCGGTCATTAAATCGATCCGAGAGGTGAAAGCGGTGAGGATCCGCTGCAACTCACCGATTACCCCTCCCGAAGCCGCCGACGCGCCTTGTTCTTCCATTGGCCGTTCAACAGCCGGTTGATGCCCCTCGGGGTCCATGACGCTGGCCGAGATATCCTGTTGTGAAAGTGTAGGTACACGGACCCACAACAGGGGGCGCAATGAACGGACAATGGAGAAAAGTAAAGAACAAGTTTTACTGTTGTGAAAAGAGCACAACTAATACAACAATTAATAATTTGGAGGTGCAAGCCGAAATCTGCTGGTGTCGTGTGGGCAGGCTCGAAGGTAGGAGATGTCCGTCCTAGTCGAACCGGAACCACCCAGATCTCCTCTGCCACCGAAACCCAGAAGTACTGGAACCGCCAAGTCCCAAATTCCCAGGTGGCCACTGCCTTCGCTCGCCGGATCCGGTACTGCTTGCGGGAAAGAGCACAAACACACAGGTAGAGATGCGACCGCACCCAGTAGATGGAGAGGGGCGAAGCCGCCTCCACCTCTTGTTACACAGAAGCAGGAAAGGTGAGTACTTATCTGAGCAAGTTGCTTTCTGTAATCAGCTGTCCTGAAAAGGTTTAGCAAGGTTTATCAGAGTCTTTAGTATACGTGTGCAGAGAAGGATTACCTTAAACTCAAGGCGATATCTCGGCACTGAGGTGGAGACGCCGTCCTACTGATATACCTCCGTGCTGAGTGGAACAGCTGTGTCCAGTGATGGGTGACAGCTGTCACCCAGGCTGCTCCCATAAGGTGGCAGCGCCCTCTGGTGCCTGGAGCCCGCACTCCAGGCAGGGCGCCCTCTGGTGGTGGTGGGCCAGCAGTACCTCCTCTTCAGCGGCCCACACAACACACCCACCACTTTAATCATACCTTAGATCTTGTTCTGACTTATGGTATGGAAATTGAAGACTTAACAGTATTCCCTGAAAACTCCCTTCTGTCTGATCATTTCTTAATAACATTTACCTTTACTCTGATGGACTACCCAGCAGTGGGGAATAAGTTTCATTACAGTAGAAGTCTTTCAGAAAGCGCTGTAACTAGGTTTAAGGATATGATTCCTTCTTTATGTTCTCCAATGCCATATACCAACACAGGGCAGAATAGCTACCTAAACTCTGTGAGTGAGATAGATTAATTATTGTCAATAGTTTTATATCCTCATTGAGGACAACTTTGGATGCTGTAGCTCCTCTGAAAAAGAGAGCCTTAAATCAGAAGTGCCTGACTCCGTGGTATAACTCACAAACTCGCAGCTTAAAGCAGATAACCCGTAAGTTGGAGAGGAAATGGCATCTCATTAATTTAGAAGATCTTCACTTAGCCTGGAAAAAGAGTCTGTTGCTCTATAAAAAAGCCCTCCATAAAGCTAGGACATCTTACTACTCATCACTAATTGAAGAAAATAAGAACAACCCCAGGTTTCTTTTCAGCACTGTAGCCAGGCTGACAAAGAGTCAGAGCTCTATTGAGCCGAGTATTCCTTTAACTTTAACTAGTAATGACTTCATGACTTTCTTTGCTAATAAAATTTTAACTATTAGAGAAAAAATTACTCATAACCATCCCAAAGACATATCGTTATCTTTGGCTGCTTTCAGTGATGCCAGTATTTGGTTAGACTCTTTCTCTCCGATTGTTCTGTCTGAGTTATTTTCATTAGTTACTTCCTCCAAACCATCAACATGTCTATTAGACCCGATTCCTACCAGGCTGCACAAGGAAGCCCTACCATTAATTAATGCTTCGAGCTTAAATATGATCAATCTATCTTTATTAGTTGGCTATGTACCACAGGCTTTTAAGGTGGCAGTAATTAAACCATTACTTAAAAAACCATCACTTGACCCAGCTATCTTAGCTAATTATAGGCCAATCTCCAACCTTCCTTTTCTCTCAAAAATTCTTGAAAGGGTAGTTGTAAAACAGCTAACTGATCATCTGCAGAGGAATGGTCTATTTGAAGAGTTTCAGTCAGGGTTTAGAATTCATCATAGTACAGAAACAGCATTAGTGAAGGTTACAAATGATCTTCTTATGGCCTCAGACAGTGGACTCATCTCTGTGCTTGTTCTGTTAGATCTCAGTGCTGCTTTTGATACTGTTGACCATAAAATTTTATTACAGAGATTAGAGCATGCCATAGGTATTAAAGGCACTGCGCTGCGGTGGTTTGAATCATATTTATCTAATAGATTACAATTTGTTCATGTAAATGGGGAATCGTCTTCACAGACTAAGGTTAATTATGGAGTTCCACAAGGTTCTGTGCTAGGACCAATTTTATTCACTTTATACATGCTTCCCTTAGGCAGTATTATTAGACAGCATTGCTTAAATTTTCATTGTTACGCAGATGATACCCAGCTTTATCTATCCATGAAGCCAGAGGACACACACCAATTAGCTAAACTGCAGGATTGTCTTACAGACATACAGACATGGATGACCTGTAATTTCCTGCTTTTAAACTCAGATAAAACTGAAGTTATTATACTTGGCCCCACAAATCTTAGAAACATGGTGTCTAACCAGATCCTTACTCTGGATGGCATTACCCTGACCTCTAGTAATACTGTGAGAAATCTTGGAGTCATTTTTGATCAGGATATGTCATTCAATGCGCATCTTAAACAAATATGTAGGACTGCTTTTTTGCATTTGCACAATATCTCTAAAATTAGAAAGGTCTTGTCTCTGAGTGATGCTGAAAAACTAATTCATGCATTTATTTCCTCTAGGCTGGACTATTGTAATTCATTATTATCAGGTTGTCCTAAAAGTTCCCTGAAAAGCCTTCAGTTAATTCAAAATGCTGCAGCTACAGTACTGACGGGGACTAGAAGGAGAGAGCATATTTCACCCATATTGGCCTCTCTTCATTGGCTTCCTGTTAATTCTAGAATAGAATTTAAAATTCTTCTTCTTACTTATAAGGTTTTGAATAATCAGGTCCCATCTTATCTTAGGGACCTCATAGTACCATATCACCCCAATAGAGCGCTTCGCTCTCAGACTGCAGGCTTACGTGTAGTTCCTAGGGTTTTTAAGAGTAGAATGGGAGGCAGAGCCTTCAGCTTTCAGGCTCCTCTCCTGTGGAACCAGCTCCCAATTCAGATCAGGGAGACAGACACCCTCTCTACTTTTAAGATTAGGCTTAAAACTTTCCTTTTTGCTAAAGCTTATAGTTAGGGCTGGATCAGGTGACCCTGAACCATCCCTTAGTTATGCTGTTATAGACGTAGACTGCTGGGGGGTTCCCATGATGCACTGTTTCTTTCTCTTTTTGCTCTGTATACACCACTCTGCATTTAATTATTAGTGATCGATCTCTGCTCCCCTCCACAGCATGTCTTTTTCCTGGTTCTCTCCCTCAGCCCCAACCAGTCCCAGCAGAAGACTGCCCCTCCCTGAGCCTGGTTCTGCTGGAGGTTTCTTCCTGTTAAAAGGGAGTTTTTCCTTCCCACTGTCGCCAAGTGCTTGCTCACAGGGGGTCGTTTTGACCGTTGGGGTTTTTCCGTAATTATTGTATGGCCTTGCCTTACAATATAAAGCGCCTTGGGGCAACTGTCTGTTGTGATTTGGCGCTATATAAATAAAATTGATTTGATTTGATTTACTCACGGACAGTTTGTTCACGCAGTCGCGCATCTCGCGGTCAAATTAGAAAAGATAAACTATAACAGAACTCGGAGTGCAGACCTGCAGCTCAGCACAAGAACAAATATAAACTAGAAGAGAAGTCAGAGTCCACAGTCTGTAAGCACCCAAACTGTGCACTCTGACTTCTCTGTGCAGAGAACCTGCAGGCTGTGTTCTCACCTCCTTTCTGCCACCTGCTGCGCGCACCTGACGCAGACATTCCTTCGTCGTTATGACGCAACAGGGAGTGGGCCCGGTGTTAAAGGGACTTTAAATTGGTCTCTTCCTCTAGGAGGTTTTGGGATCACCTCTATTACCATATTAACGAGAAGAAGGAGAGTGTCCTGTCAGTTCTTTTGTTCTGGTTCAGTTGACATACTGTATCTGAGTGCTGATGTGAAACTAAATCTGATGAAACAGTTTCGAATCCAGAGACACATCTGAAGAAAAACTAAATCCTGACCTGAGAATCTCCAGTTGACAATGTGGACTCTTCAGTCCAGCAGACAGCAGCTTCACTCTTGAATCCTGCAGCCGGTTGTGACTCAGGTCCATTTCTGTCAGACTGGATGATTGAGAGCTGAGAACTGAAGACAGAACTTCACAGCTTCTCTCTGACAGATTACAGACAGATAACCTGCAAAGAAAATGATCAACAACAAAAAAAGAGGTTTCTCTTCAAGGTTCCAGCTTGTTCTTTACCTCACACAAGATTCATAAATCAGCTTTTAGTGCAAGTCATGATTTCTCTTGCTTTAAGAGTGTCAGAAAATCAGCAGCACATCAAAGTTTTACCTTTATAACAACATGTGTTCCTGTTTTATCGTGACAGAACTGTGCTGCAGATGTACAAGGTGCAATAGTGCAGTACAGCCAGTGTGCACGCGCCCATGCATCCTGATGAGGTGCACATAAAGACACAAAAAAGCTGCAGATGTGATTCTGTGTTTTGTTTGTTTGTTTGTTGGAGTGGAAATAATACAAATATGGAGTCACTCTGAACCTACACCTACACAGGCAATTTTATTGAAAATTGATTTATAATTGAATCACAGTCCTCTGAATCATAATGAAACCAAACTGTTAGGTGAAAAAAATTTTCCAGCCATATTGTTGTAATTGTTGTAACTGTTAGAATGCCCAAAGCAGTGGGTCACCCCTCTGAGTCTGGTCTGCTTGAGGTTTCTTCCTCAACATCATCAAGAAGAGTTTTTCCTTACCACTTTGGTCTGTGTGATTTGGTGCAGTATTAATGAAACAAATGGAATGTTTTGTTAAATAAGGTCAGATATACTTTATTGGTCCCTGAAGGAAAATTAATCCTCTGCATTTAAGGCATTCTCATTACATGTTTGACACAATATGACCACCGGGGGCAGTGTGCTGCAGCATCAAAGAACCAACCTCCACTTCTAGAAATTAAGCAATCCTGGAAGTGAAAGTGTTTACAGTTTCTGATTGGTCAGTTGTCCAAGGATCTACTTTCCAAAGACTTCCATGTTAAAATGTACAAGTTTAGAGCAGAAATCAACATGTTTGCAGCCTGGTACAAGAAACTGTTTTGTTCTCAAAAGCTAGTATCCCTGTGATGGCAACTGTACGTGGGGCGGGTGTGTGTGTGATTTATTTATTTTTTCATAATGTATCAGTTTAACAAGTTTCAAGCCACAACATTACAAATAATTATGAGCAGCGTCACTTTGACAGGTTATGTATGCTGTGAACACTGATGGGTGCAACACTCAGAGCAGGACTATTTGAGCTTAAAAATGGTTCTTATAAGTACCTATGTGTGACGGAGTTTTTGTCCAGTTTATATACAGTCTATGCCAAAAACACTCTCCTGGGGCCTCATGTACAAAGCGTGTGCACGCTTTAAGTTTTAACACAACATGTCCAGGACCTGTTTAAAATGAGGGAGTCCAGTTATAAATTGCGAGGGACATTATAATTTGAGAAATCAAAGATTGGAACTACTGTAAAGAGTCAATTTGTCAGGAACTGTGAGGACTTGGCACGACAGGCAGGTGGAGCAAATGCAGACTCATCACTCAGAGGTGGGATTTAGAAAAAGGTTTAATCAAAACAGGCTCAGGTCCATACACGGGATGACAAGCAGGCAGGCGGAGGTACAGACGGTCGTGAGGCGGCGGCTTGGTCAGTAACGAGCAGAGTTCCAGCACAAGCAAACAGGTGTACCGGAGGAGGCAAAACGGAGTCAAAAAACAAGCAAGGTTCAGGCACAGAGAAGCAGGTTAACTGGCTCAGACAAAAGACAAAGTCAAAACAGGTGAGGGTCATACACGGCAAGAAAACAGACTATGGCAGAACAACGAGAGGCTTGGAATGAGGCAATATGCACAACGAACTAGCAGTGTACTGTGGAAGACAAGGGGTTTAAAAGCAGAGGTTAATCAGGCGTGATGAGAAGCAGGTGCAGGGAAGAAGGCGTGGCTGGACAAGACAGTGGAGTGACAGGTGGGCGTGTCAAGGCAAGAGAGGAAAGTGAGTGACAGAACAAACGTGAAACAATAAGGAACTAATGATACCTAAAATACAAACATGCAGGAAACAATAAACAAATGAAAAAGCAGAAATAGAACAACAGAAAATTAAAGGATGGATCTAAACTAGAGGAGAACTCAACAAGTGGCTGAAGTGTAACAGAAAAACCTGAGGGACTAACATGCTCAAAACAGAGTGACTGACTAACCAGAAAATAAAAGATGAAGGCGAAATTAGAACAGAACTCAATAAGTGGCTGAAGTGGAACAGATAACTCAAAACCTAATGTGATCACACAGAATGATAAATAAAAAGCAAGAGACTAAACTAGAACAGAACTTAATGTGGCAGAAGCATCACAGATAATAAAACCAAGACTAAAGTGGAAGAAACAGAAAACAAACACTCAGGGCTGGACAGAAGGACAAAGAGGGGGAAACAAACGAAGACTGGGGGACAAGAGCTCTTTTTTAGATTTCTCATCAGCCTTTAATACTATTAAACCAGACATCTTGATCTTCAAACTGTCACAGCACGGAGTTAATCCATATCTGATTCACTGGTACGCATCCTTCCTCACAAAAAGAGTCCAACTGGTTAAACTGAACAACACACTCTCCTGTGCCATCACGACCTCTGTCGGTGCCCCCCAGGGCTGTGTTAGTTCAGCCCTGCTTTTACCTTATATACTGAGGACTGTCGTGCAACATCCAGTAATCAGTACGTCATCAAATATTCAGATGATACTGTATTGCTGACACTGCTGTCAAACACAGACAGTCCTGAGCTGCACCAACAGGGGGTTGAAAAGATTGTGATGTGGAACAAAAACAGCGCTCTGCAAATAAACACCAAAAAAACAGAGGAGGTGGTTTTCTGTACAAAAACTGTAACAGTAGCACCCACCATCATAAACGAGAGTGTAAAACAGGCGGAGTCATTTAAATATCTGGGTGTGATGATTGACTGTTTATTGTCATGGAAACATCACATAGACTTTGTTTGTAGAAAGACCAAACAAAGAATCTATTTTCTTCGTCGTCTGCGGTCTTTTGGGGCCTCTCATCAGGTGCTGTTGCTGTTTTTCACTTCCATCATTCTCAGTGTTCTGCAGTATTGTAACGCTGTGTGGTTCAGCTGTCTGTCCGTCACTGCTAAATCTGGGATTAGACAACATGATGCGGTTAGCAAAGAACATCGCCTCTGACCCCAGGCGTGTCCTAAACTCTGAATATGTGCTCTTACCATCAGGGCGACGCTACTGTGTGCCACGCTATAACAAAGTCAGGCTTAAGAACTCATTTATACATCAGTCCATCTTGAAACTAAATGAGGAGCTTAGTTCCTAGAGTCAGAGTCTGAAGGCAAATGGATGATTGTTTATGGTTGTTTTCTTTGTGATGTAATTGTTTTAATGTATGATGTCTATTGTTCTTGTGTTATACGGAGCTGCTGAACATGTGAAACAAATTTCAGATCCCATGATCTCACAATAAAGTTCATATCTATCTATCTATCTATCTATCTATCTATCTATCTATCTATCTATCTATCTATCTATCTATCTATCTATCTATCTATCTATCTATCTATCTATCTATCTATCTATCTATCTATCTATCTATCTATCTATCTATCTATCTATCTATCTATCTATCTATCTATCTATCGACAATTTGTTTCTGTTAAAGGTGTTAACATTAGAATAAGTGTCCTGATAACAAATTATTTGGTAACTTAGTCGGTTTTAAAAAGCTTTATAATTACTTGTTATAGCATGATGGTTTATTGATTTTGTTTTGTTTTTTGGAATTGTGCATTGTGCATAATTACAAAAACACAAGGTTTGCTTTGTTGTGTTTTGAAATTCTAGTTCAGTGATTAATTTATACTTTCTATTTGTTGTCATGAGCATAAATATATTTATATATACATATGTATACATTTTTTATGCTAAAAGAGGGGCATTTATAAACATTTGCTTCTGCCTATACCCTTTCAGCCACATGGGTATGCTATGAAATTGTTCTCTTTATGAGCTTTTTTTTTATTTTTGAGTTTGTGTGCTGAATAAAAAAAAAAAAATCTGTTCAATAATGTACCAGAAAAAAAAGCTATTAGCAAGTAGCTACACCAGGAAGTGATGCAGGGGCGTCGGACTGGGGGGGGTAAAGGGTACTATGTACCCAGGGCCCAGAGCATGGGGGGCCCACAAAAAAACTGGCATTAAATACATTTTTGTGTTGCATGTTATTAATGTTCATACAATTCATGTTGTAAAAGAATATATACTCAACAAAAATATAAACGCAACACTTTTGGTTTTGCTCCCATTTTGTATGAGATGAACTCAAAGATCTAAAACTTTTTCCACATACACAATATCACCATTCCCTCAAATATTGTTCACAAACCAGTCGAAATCTGTGATAATGAGCACTTCTCCTTTGCTGAGATAATCCATCCCACCTCACAGGTGTGCCATATCAGGATGCTGATTAGACACCATGATTAGTGCACAGGTGTGCCTTAGACTGCCCACAATAAAAGGCCACTCTGAAAGGTGCAGTTTTGTTTTATTGGGGGGGGATACCAGTCAGTATCTGGTGTGACCACCATTTGCCTCATGCAGTGCAACACATCTCCTTTGCATCATCCGTGAAGAGAACACCTCTCCAACGTGCCGAACGCCAGCGAATGTGATCATTTGCCCACTCAAGTCGGTTACGACGACGAACTGGAGTCAGGTCGAGACCCCGATGAGGACGACGAGCATGCAGATGAGCTTCCCTGAGACGGTTTCTGACAGTTTGTGCAAAAATTCTTTGGTTATGCAAAGCGATTGTTCCAGCAGCTGTCGGAGTGGCTGGTCTCAGACGATCTTGGAGGTGAACATGCTGGATGTGGAGGTCCTGGGCTGGTGTGGTTACACGTGGTCTGCGGTTGTGAGGCTGGTTGGATGTACTGCCAAATTCTCTGAAACGACTTTGGAGACGGCTTATGGTAGAGAAATGAACATTCAATACACGAGCAACAGCTCTGGATGTCATTCCTGCTGTCAGCATGCCAATTGCACACTCCCTCAAATCTTGCGACATCTGTGGCATTGTGCTGTGTGATAAAACTGCACCTTTCAGAGTGGCCTTTTATTGTGGGCAGTCTAAGGCACACCTGTGCACTAATCATGGTGCCTAATCAGCATCTTGGTATGGCACACCTGTGAGGTGGGATGGATTATCTCAGCAAAGGAGAAGTGCTCACTATCACAGATTTAGACTGGTTTGTGAACAATATTTGAGAGAAATGGTGATATTGTGTATGTGGAAAAAGTTTTAGATCTTTGAGTTCATCTCATACAAAATGGGAGCAAAACCAAAAGTGTTGCGTTTATATTTTTGTTGAGTATAATTAAAATGACTGTGTAAATGTTGCAAAACATAATTCTGCTCTAACAATAATATTGAAAGATCTCTGAGGGCCCTTCCCACCCCTGCACAGTTGTACAATGGTTTAGTCCAGGCGCACAGGTGACACTCCCCCCCCCCCCCCCCCCCCCCCACACACACACACACACACATCCCAAACGGGATCTGACAGAAAGAGGAGGTGTTTAGTAGTGCTGAAACAACTAATCGATTTAATCGATTATTAAAATAGTTGTCAACTAATTTAGTCATCAGTTGTTAAATAACTTTGTTTTACTGCAAATGTTTCGTTTCATCCATATAAATCAACTGTTTCTGCAGTGCTGGTCTTCTGAAACAGTTGATAGATGTATTTTATAACTTAAAAACGGGACCGATGCTAACATGTTAGCATGTCTATGGCATTTTCAATGTTAAAGTTAGCATTAAGCTGTTGCAGCTGTCAGCACATTTGTTTGCTGTATAATAATTCATGGCTCAGCATTTGTTGTCGTAAAAGAGTCAAATGTATTACAAATGGTAATATTTTTTAATTTATTTTTAATTTATATATTAGTAATCTTTGCAACAACAATAATAGTAATAATAACCAGTAATGCTACAATACAATTTTAGAGAAAGAAACAAAAGAACCTGATTAAACGCAACAGAAAATATAAGTCCAACTAACAATGAACATAAATAAATAATTATAGAAATAAATAACTGTTTCCTGTGACTCTTAAACCTCCACTCCTCCTGTTTTATTTAAGTTTAATAACAATTTGTTTCGGTCAAACCACATCTAAGCTGTGTTTTTACATAAGAAAAAATAAAATGCAGTTAACTGCACATTTGTGTCTTTTTTCATGAAAATATGTTTTTAAAGATCACATATTACACTTTCGTCAGGCCTTTAAAATACTTTTGTGGACTCTTGCTGTAATATGTTGTCAGTGGTTGAGATAGTTGCTGTAGGCAGGTAAAAATGCTCATCCAGGGTTTTCATGTATCCCATAATCCCTTGCGCGCCAGAGAGTCGCTGCAGTCAAAACAACATAGAGAATCCACATGATGACAATTGTAAATGAATATTATACTACAAAAATGTATTTTTTATGCTTTTCATCACGTTAATAAGAGACTGCTGCATGATACCCTGAAAACATGCTAAAACAATTATAACGAATAATCCGTGTCTGCTACTAAACATAGCAGACACAGATTTATTAAATTTAATAATAATAATTTTATTAATAATTTTATTAATAATTAATAACATGTAATAAACTGCGTTTATTAAATTCCACGCAGATGTTTAATCTGCGTGGAATTTAATAAAAGCAAACCGAATTTCAGACATATTATATATATTAGTCTGGAACAAAGAGGACAAACAGTGTTGTAAAGAACAATAATCAAGACATTAAAGAGCAAACTTCACTTTCTCCCAGAACGATATGATCAGGAAGCGAGTGTAGCTCACAGCAGCTCCCACTGAAAATAATGGAGAGACAGCCTGTGATTCTCGCATGTCTACATAAAACAAAGGCAATAACAACGTCTATAAACCCAGAGAATATATTCATGAGAGTTTTAGGCACAATATAAAAATAGTTTTATGTTGAAATGTTAATGCTGTTGTCCGTGCTCAGCGGTTAAAGTGCAGCCCGATCAGAGCGTCTCAGTGCAGTTCTCAATGTTACTGAGATCTCTCAGCACAGTGACCTCTCTGAGGGTTTGTGGGATTTGAAACCTGAAAAGGGTGGATAATTGGGTGAAACCTGATAGAAATCTCTTTGTGGTGTGTCAGTGATGTATGTATGTGCAAAATAAAAAAACACTACTCCAGGTATGTTTTTGACTAGAATATAACATAACTTTGTTACAAGCTCAAACATCGATGTTGCATGATAAAGGACTTTTAATAATAACTCACTTAAATAAATAATGGCAAAACTCACATGTAAGTAAAAAAAACCAAAAAAAACCAAAATGATTCATCGAAAAAATAATCGACCGTTGATTACTAAAATAATCGTTAGTTGCAGCCCTAGTGTTTAGGCTGAAAAAATGTCTTTCCTAAAAAAAAAAAAAATGAAAGTCCAGATTTCAAAAAAGAAGAGAAAAAAAGGACAGGGAAAGAAAACTAAATGAGGGAAAGCAGCTGCTAACCAAATTCTTTGAAAAGAGAGGTGAGCTTGAAATCTAGCTACAACCCCTGGTAAAAATTATGGAATCACCGCCCTCGGAGGATGTTCATTCAGTTGTTTAATTTTGTAGAAAAAAAAGCAGATCACAGACATGACACAAAACTAAAGTCATTTCAAATGGCAACTTTCTGGCTTTAAGAAACACTATAAGAAATCAAGAAAAAAAATTGTGGCAGTCAGTAACGGTTACTTTTTTAGACCAAGCACAGGGAAAAAAATATGGACTCACTCAATTCTGAGGAATAAATTATGGAATCACCCTGTAAATTTTCATCCCCAAAACTAACACCTGCATCAAATCAGATCTGCTTGTTACTCTGCATCTAAAAAGGAGTGATCACACCTTGGAGAGCTGTTGCACCAAGTGGACTGACATGAATCATGGCTCCAACACGAGAGATGTCAATTGAAACAAAGGAGAGGATTATCAAACTCTTAAAAGAGGGTAAATCATCATGCAATGTTGCAAAAGATGTTGGTTGTTCACAGTCAGTTGTGTCTAAACTCTGGACCAAATACAAACAACATGCAAAGGTTGTTAAAGGCAAACATACTGGTAGACCAAGGAAGACATCAAAGCATCAAGACAGAAAACTTAAAGCAATATGTCTCAAAAATCAAAAATGCACAACAAAACAAATGAGGAACGAATGGGAGGAAACTGGAGTCAACGTCTGTGACCGAACTGTAAGAAACCGCCTAAAGGAAATGGGATTTACATACAGAAAAGCTAAACGAAAGCCATCATTAACACCTAAACAGAAAAAAACAAGGTTACAATGGGCTAAGGAAATGCAATCGTGGACTGTGGATGACTGGATGAAAGTCATATTCAGTGATGAATCTCGAATCTGCATTGGGCAAGGTGATGATGCTGGAACTTTTGTTTGGTGCCGTTCCAATGAGATTTATAAAGATGACTGCCTGAAGAGAACATGTAAATTTCCACAGTCATTGATGATATGGGGCTGTATGTCAGGTAAAGGCACTGGGGAGATGGCTGTCATTACATCATCAATAAATGCACAAGTTTACATTGATATTTTGGACACTTTTCTCATCCCATCAATTGGAAGGATGTTTGGGGATGATGAAATCATTTTTCAAGATGATAATGCATCTTGCCATAGAGCAAAAACTGTGAAAACATTCCTTTCAAAAAGACACATAGGGTCAATGTCATGGCCTGCAAATAGTCCGGATCTTAATCCAATTGAAAATCTTTGGAAGTTGAAGAAAATGGTCCATGACAAGGCTCCAACCTGCAAAGCTGATCTGGCAACAGCAATCAGAGAAAGTTGGAGCCAGACTGATGAAGAGTACTGTTTGTCACTCATTAAGTCCATGCCTCAGAGACTGCAAGCTGTTATAAAAGCCAGAGGTGGTGCAACAAAATACTAGTGATGTGTTGGAGCATTCTTTGTTTTTCATGATTCCATAATTTTTTCCTCAGAATTGAGTGATTCCATATTTTTTTTCCCCTCTGCTTGGTCTAAAAAAGTAACCGTTACTGACTGCCACAATTTTGTTTTTCCTGATTTCTTATAGTGTTTCTTAAAGTCAGAAAGTTGCCATTTGAAATGACTTTAGTTTAGTTTTGTGTCATGTCTGTGATCTGCTTTTTTTTCCTACAAAATTAAACAACTGAATGAACATCCACGAGGCCGGTGATTCCATAATTTTTGCCAAGGGTTGTATATTAAGTTGGGGGGTCTGGGGGACCAAATTGCACCATTTTTCTAGAAAATGGTGCAATTTGGTGCATTGCTCCCCCAACTTTAAAAAGGGTTCTGACTCTCAGGTGTGATCTAAGGTATACATGATTTAGACCTGGTTTGACTACGCATTACAAATTTGGTGTTTGCGTTAATAAACAAAAAAACATAACAGTGTGTGTGTGTGTGTGTGTGTGTGTTGGGGGGGGGGGGGGGGTGTCTTCAATATGGCTAGTACCTAGGGCCCAGAATTTGGTGCTATGCGCCTGAAGTGATGTCACCATGTAACCGCTGCAAAATCAATCAATCAATCAATTTTATTTATATAGCGCCAAATCACAACAAACAGTTGCCCCAAGGCGCTTTATATTGTAAGGCAAGGCCATACAATAATTACGTAAAAACCCCAACGGTCAAAACGACCCCCTGTGAGCAAGCACTTGGCGACAGTGGGAAGGAAAAACTCCCTTTTAACAGGAAGAAACCTCCAGCAGAACCAGGCTCAGGGAGGGGCAGTCTTCTGCTGGGACTGGTTGGGGCTGAGGGAGAGAACCAGGAAAAAGACATGCTGTGGAGGGGAGCAGAGATCAATCACTAATGATTAAATGCAGAGTGGTGCATACAGAGCAAAAAGAGAAAGAAACACTCAGTGCATCATGGGAACCCCCCAGCAGTCTAAGTCTATAGCAGCATAACTAAGGGATGGTTCAGGGTCACCTGATCCAGCCCTAACTATAAGCTTTAGCAAAAAGGAAAGTTTTAAGCCTAATCTTAAAAGTAGAGAGGGTGTCTGTCTCCCTGATCTGAATTGGGAGCTGGTTCCACAGGAGAGGAGCCTGAAAGCTGAAGGCTCTGCCTCCCATTCTACTCTTACAAACCCTAGGAACTACAAGTAAGCCTGTAGTCTGAGAGCGAAGCGCTCTATTGGGGTGATATGGTACTATGAGGTCCCTAAGATAAGATGGGACCTGATTATTCAAAACCTTATAAGTAAGAAGAATAATTTTAAATTCTATTCTAGAATTAACAGGAAGCCAATGAAGAGAGGCCAATATGGGTGAGATATGCTCTCTCCTTCTAGTCCCCGTCAGTACTCTAGCTGGAGCATTTTGAATTAACTGAAGGCTTTTCAGGGAACTTTTAGGACAACCTGATAATAATGAATTACAATAGTCCAGCCTAGAGGAAATAAATGCATGAATTAGTTTCTGAGACAAGACCTTTCTAATTTTAGAGATATTGCGTAAATGCAAAAAAGCAGTCCTACATATTACATATTACATTACATATTACTACATATAATATGGGCTATGAATGACATATCCTGATCAAAAATGACTCCAAGATTTCTCACAGTATTACTAGAGGTCAGGGTAATGCCATCCAGAGTAAGGATCTGGTTAGACACCATGTTTCTAAGATTTGTGGGGCCAAGTACAATAACTTCAGTTTTATCTGAGTTTAAAAGCAGGAAATTAGAGGTCATCCATGTCTTTATGTCTGTAAGACAATCCTGCAGTTTAGCTAATTGGTGTGTGTCCTCTGGCTTCATGGATAGATAAAGCTGGGTATCATCTGCGTAACAATGAAAATTTAAGCAATGCCGTCTAATAATACTGCCTAAGGGAAGCATGTATAATGTGAATAAAATTGGTCCTAGCACAGAACCTTGTGGAACTCCATAATTAACCTTAGTCTGTGAAGAAGATAACCCATTTACATGAACAAATTGTAATCTATTAGATAAATATGATTCAAACCACCGCAGCGCAGTGCCTTTAATACCTATGGCATGCTCTAATCTCTGTAATAAAATTTTATGGTCAACAGTATCAAAAGCAGCACTGAGGTCTAACAGAACAAGCACAGAGATGCTTGATGATACCCAGCTTTATCTATCCATGAAGCCAGAGGACACACACCAATTAGCTAAACTGCAGGATTGTCTTACAGACATAAAGACATGGATGACCTCTAATTTCCTGCTTTTAAACTCAGATAAAACTGAAGTTATTGTACTTGGCCCCACAAATCTTAGAAACATGGTGTCTAACCAGATCCTTACTCTGGATGGCATTACCCTGACCTCTAGTAATACTGTGAGAAATCTTGGAGTCATTTTTGATCAGGATATGTCATTCAAAGCGCATATTAAACAAATATGTAGGACTGCTTTTTTGCATTTACGCAATATCTCTAAAATCAGAAAGGTCTTGTCTCAGAGTGATGCTGAAAAACTAATTCATGCATTTATTTCCTCTAGGCTGGACTATTGTAATTCATTATTATCAAGTTGTCCTAAAAGTTCCCTAAAAAGCCTTCAGTTAATTCAAAATGCTGCAGCTAGAGTACTGACGGGGACTAGAAGGAGAGAGCATATCTCACCCATATTGGCCTCTCTTCATTGGCTTCCTGTTAATTCTAGAATAGAATTTAAAATTCTTCTTCTTACTTATAAGGTTTTGAATAATCAGGTCCCATCTTATCTTAGGGACCTCATAGTACCATATCACCCCAATAGAGCGCTTCGCTCTCAGACTGCAGGCTTACTTGTAGTTCCTAGGGTTTGTAAGAGTAGAATGGGAGGCAGAGCCTTCAGCTTTCAGGCTCCTCTCCTGTGGAACCAGCTCCCAATTCAGATCAGGGAGACAGACACCCTCTCTACTTTTAAGATTAGGCTTAAAACTTTCCTTTTTGCTAAAGCTTATAGTTAGGGCTGGATCAGGTGACCCTGAACCATCCCTTAGTTATGCTGCTATAGACGTAGACTGCTGGGGGGTTCCCATGATGCACTGTTTCTTTCTCTTTTTGCTCTGTATGCACCACTCTGCATTTAATCATTAGTGATTGATCTCTGCTCCCCTCCACAGCATGTCTTTTTCCTGGTTCTCTCCCTCAGCCCCAACCAGTCCCAGCAGAAGACTGCCCCTCCCTGAGCCTGGTTCTGCTGGAGGTTTCTTCCTGTTAAAAGGGAGATTTTCCTTCCCACTGTAGCCAAGTGCTTGCTCACAGGGGGTCGTTTTGACCGTTGGGGTTTTACATAATTATTATATGGCCTTGCCTTACAATATAAAGCGCCTTGGGGCAACTGTTTGTTGTGATTTGGCGCTATATAAAAAAAAATTGATTGATTGATTGATTGATATGGCATTAGAGAACATAAAGAAGGAATCATATCCTTAAACCTAGTTACAGCACTTTCTGAAAGACGTCTAGTGTAATGAAACTTATTCCCCACTGCTGGGTAGTCCATCAGAGTAAATGTAAATGTTATTAAGAAATGATCAGACAGAAGGGAGTTTTCAGGGAATACTGTTAAGTCTTCAATTTCCATACCATAAGTCAGAACAAGATCTAAGATATGATTAAAGTGGTGGGTGGACTCATTTACATTTTGAGCAAAGCCAATAGAGTCTAATAATAGATTAAATGCAGTGTTGAGGCTGTCATTCTCAGCATCTGTGTGGATGTTAAAATCGCCCACTATAATTATCTTATCTGAGCTAAGCACTAAGTCAGACAAAAGGTCTGAAAATTCACAGAGAAACTCACAGTAACGACCAGGTGGACGATAGATAACAACAAATAAAACTGGTTTTTGGGACTTCCAATTTGGATGGACAAGACTAAGAGTCAAGCTTTCAAATGAATTAAAGCTCTGTCTGGGTTTTTATTAATTAATAAGCTGGAATGGAAGATTGCTGCTAATCCTCCCCCTCGGCCGTGCTACGAGCATTCTGGCAGTTAGTGTGACTCGGGGGTGTTGACTCATTTAAACTAACATATTCATCCTGCTGTAACCAGGTTTCTGTAAGACAGAATAAATCAATATGTTGATCAATTATTATATCATTTACTAACAGGGACTTAGAAGAGAGAGACCTAATGTTTAATAGACCACATTTAACTGTTTTAGTCTGTGGTGCAGTTGAAGGTGCTATATTATTTTTTCTTTTTGAATTTTTATGCTTAAATAGATTTTTACTGGTTATTGGTGGTCTGGGAGCAGGCACCGTCTCTACGGGGATGGGGTAATGAGGGGATGGCAGGGGGAGAGAAGCTGCAGAGACGTGTGTAAGACTACAACTCTGCTTCCTGGTCCCAACCCTGGATAGTCACGGTTTGGAGGATTTAAGAAAATTGGCCAGATTTCTAGAAATGAGAGCTGCTCCATCCAAAGTGGATGGATGCCGTCTCTCCTAACAAGACCAGGTTTTCCCCAGAAGCTTTGCCAATTATCTATGAAGCCCACCTCTGAACTTATTTCCAAAATGTTTTGGAAATAAGTTCAGAGGTGTGATTAGGTTCCAAAAACAGCATTTTCAGTTTTAGAAGTGTTTAAATCTCACTAGTTTTTACAAAACAAAGTGGTTTTGAAGAGACCAGCGACTGACATCATGGTGCAGCTCTATTCTGATTGGTTGTCACCTGACAACCAAGAGGATCAGATTGAAACAGAGTGTAACATTTTAACTTCTTAAAATACATCAAGGTTAACTACTTTTGAACTTGTCCAAGGTTTGTGTCCCAAAAATGTGCACCTGGCAGCAACTGACAGTGATGAAAGTACGTAGATCAGGAATTTTAATAACACTTCCTCCTCTCTGTCTCTCTCTCTCACACATGTAAGCAGCCCCCCCCCCCCTACACACACACTCACTCACTCACTCCAACAGAAGGCCCAAGTAGGAGGAGGACAAAGTGAAAGCACAGAGCACCTATTATTGCTGTACTTTCATACAAGGCCAGTGAGTTTTAGGTTGGAAAAATATACACGGATACACAGAAAACTGGTGGGGATGTCCAGCAGTGGTGTAGTCTACGTGGAACGCAGGTAGACGCCGTCTACTCACCTAAAATGACCGGGAATTTCCGTCTACCCACTTCAAATTGCCCCGGGGAACGTGACGGTGTAAATAAAATAAAATAATAAAATCAATAATAAAATAATATTGACTGTAATTTTATTTTCTCCCTTTAAAAGACAGCCATCAGGAGTCCATCACTGCAGAGTGCACCGTATGTCCCACCCCCGGTCGCTCTGCTAGATAAGAGTTTTAATTGGCTCATAGAGAGATGGGGCGGGGCTACCAGCTAATCAGCGCGAAAGCCGCACACAAACAAGAAGAATGCTGGAAGTATCGATGGTGATTATTACCCGAAAAAATGAAAAGAAAACATGCCTTGGGTTTAGATTTTTTTTTTTTCCCAAAACGTCCACCTGCTGCTTCAGGGCCGATTGATGAAGTTTGCACTCTGAGTGGAGGAGATAAACCTGGCGCTGTCTGCATTTCTGGTAAGTGGGCTAGCCTACGACAGCTAGTTTTTTATTTGTTCACTAAGCTAATGGGCTTTTCACACTGAATACGTCAGACGCGTCAAAAAACGGTCTAAAAAGCATTATTTTCAATGAGACGCGTTGCTTTTTAGATGCTGACGGGAGCGCGCATTGCCGCTTGTCGGCAGGCTGACGTAGACAAAGTTCAAGCCTATCCAACTTTCTGAGCCGTGACGTAGCTTTGCGTTGTCCAATAGGAACGACGCGTCTGGCCAAAACACGGAAGACTAGTGGCAGAAACCATAGGCATATATAAGAGTAGACCCCGCATTGACGGCTGCTTCCTACTGGTGCTGGCGAGCCGTAGGGCCGCCATCTTGGAAGGGGCACCCGCTCCGCTCAGTGTCATCTATTTGACAGGCGCAATGAAGTGTCAGTGCGTTTAATCAATCATAACTCGCTGTATACAAAACGGATTTTCACGATTTTTTTTTGTTTCAAACGTTATGCATGTAGCCATGAGGCAGGGCACATGGTTCAATGAATGTAATTTTAATATTTATAGTGGGCTTAAAAGTAATATATTCTGATATACCTATAGGGTGCATTGGCTTAATTTTTTGCATTTCAGAATATTGAAGTAAATTGTGATATGAATTCAATTGACTATATATACACTCAATAACATTTTTGTAATCCTTACTTTGTTTTCCACTCAAATAAAAAAAAAAGAAAATGTAGACCTCACACTCCAGAATGAAATACTTAGACCATTTATAGTAAGCGTGCCATTTCTCAGACAACCCATTCAGCATTGTCCTAAAGTGGGAAATGTATTTAGTATTATAGACAAATCATTCAGATTCACATGCAATGAAGATAGATAGACAGACAGACAGACAGACATACAAACACACACACACATACGAGGGCTGTCAATAAAGTAACGGTCCTTTTTATTTTTTTCAAAAACTATATGGATTTCATTCATATGTTTTTACGTCAGACATGCTTGAACCCTCGTGCGCATGCGTGAGTTTTTCTTGTGGGAGGAGTCGTCCAGCCCCTCGTCGGAATTCCTTTGTCTGAGAAGTTGCTGAGAGACTGGCGCGTTGTTTGATCAAAATTTTTTCTAAACCTGTGAGACACATCAAAGTGGACATGGTTCGAAAAATTAAGCTGGTTTTCAGTGAAAATTTTAACAGCTGATGAGAGATTTTGAGGTGATTCTGTCGCTTTAAGGACTTTTCACGGTGCGAGACGTCGCTCAGCGCTCTCAGGCAGCGTCATCAGCCTGTTCAAGCTGAAAACCTCCACATTTCAGGCTCTATTGATCCAGGACGTCGTGAGAGAACAGAAAAGTTTCAGAAGAAGTCGGTTTCAGCGTTTTATCCGGATATTCCACTGTTAAAGGAGATTTTTTTAATGAAAGACGTGCGGACGGATCCGCGCGTTGGGACGCAGCCGACGCGGTGCGGCGGCACAGGAAAAACACCTCCGTGTTGATAACCATTTGTAAAATCCAGGCGGCTTTTGATGGCTTTCAGTGGAGTGAGTATATGAGAAATTGTTTAACAGCAGGACATGTTCCAACTTGTCCTTAAGGCTTTCAACAGAGGTGTTTTTCCTGTGGCGGAGCGTCGCGGCGGCTGCGTCCCGACGCGCGGACCCGTCCGCACGTCTTTCATTAAAAAAATCTCCTTTAACAGTGGAATATCCGGATAAAATGCTGAAACCGACTTCTTCTGAAACTTCTCTGTTCTCTCACGATGTCCTGGATCAATAGAGCCTGAAATGTGGAGGTTTTCAGCTTGAAACAGGCTGATGACGCCGCCTGAGAGCGCTGCACGACGTCTCGCACCGTGAAAAGTCCTTAAAGCGACAGTATCACCTCAAAATCTTTCATCAGCCGTTAAAATTTTCACTGAAAACCAGCTTAATTTTTCGAACCGTGTCCACTTCGATGTGTCTCACAGGTTTAGAAAAAATTTTGATCAAACAACGCGCCAGTCTCTCAGCAACTTCTCAGACAAAGGAATTCCGACGAGGGGCTGGACGACTCCTCCCACAAGGAGTGCTCACAGGCCAATGACGTCACCGACAGGCATGGAAAAACTCACGCATGCGCACGAGGGTTCAAGCATGTCTGACGTAAAAACATATGAATGAAATCCATATAGTTTTTGAAAAAAATAAAAAGGACCGTAACTTTATTGACAGACCTCGTGTATATATATATATATATATATATATATATATATATATATATATATATATATATATATATATATATATATATAAGAGAGAGAGAGAGAGAGAGAGAGAGAGCACATTTTTAACACTAAAGCCTACAGCTACTCTTTGGAGGTAAACCGGGAAGCTGAAGATGGATAGAATAACACCATCCCACAGTCAGACAATCTGACCTGTCCTGTCGAAATCATCATTCTTAAAGTGTTCACTGCACAGCACAGAAGAATCATTTGCAATGAATCCTTCTCTCCTTACTGCTACTTCCCATTTCTTCCGGACATCTTTGTCTTTGGGAAACCTTCAAAACAAAAATGGCCAATTTTGGAGAGCCTACAAAAAAACACTGTAAATGTTTACTTATTTACTTCCTCCTACTTTCTTCAATAAAACTCCTATTTTAATGCATATCTACAGATAATGAACCAAAGCTGCTGAAAACTGTGAGTAAGCTTGTTTTGCAAACTGTTGTACAATCAGATATTCTGTTGTCAGGATTTTTAAGGATGTAAGTGTGTGGGTTTGAGACACGAGAGGTAGCCTATACTGTTTTAAAGTGAAATAATTAGCTACATGTGAATAATGCAGTCTCTGCCACCTGTGTAAAATTAGCTGATCATTGTTATACCAGTAATATTTATTTTATTTCGACAGGAGCATTCTTTTGGCAGTTGTAATACAGCTGTTATGTCTCAGTTAGCCTCCGGCACTAAACTACGAGGTCTGTCCTTAAAGTATAGGTCCTTTTTATTTTTTTCAAAAACTATATGGATTTCATTCATATGTTTTTACGTCAGACATGCTTGAACCCTCGTGCGCATGCGTGAGTTTTTCCACGCCTGTCGGTGACGTCATTCGCCTGTGAGCACTCCTTGTGGGAGGAGTCGTCCAGCCCCTCGTCGGAATTCCTTTGTCTGAGAAGTTGCTGAGAGACTGGCGCGTTGTTTGATCAAAATTTTTTCTAAACCTGTGAGACACATCGAAGTGGACATGGTTCGAAAAATTAAGCTGGTTTTCAGTGAAAATTTTAACAGCTGATGAGAAATTTTGAGGTGATTCTGTCGCTTTAAGGACTTTTCACGGTGCGAGACGTCGCGCAGCGCTCTCAGGCAGCGTCATCAGCCTGTTTCAAGCTTAAAACCTCCACATTTCAGGCTCTGTTGATCCAGGACGTCGTGAGAGAACAGAGAAGTTTCAGAAGAAGTCGGTTTCAGCATTTTATCCGGATATTCCACTGTTAAAGGAGATTTTTTTAATGAAAGATGTGCGGGTGGATTGCAGCGTCGGCTCGCAGCCGCCGCGATGCTCCGTCACAGGAAAAACACCTCTGTTGAAAGCCTTAAGGACAAGTTGGAACATCTTCAGCTGATAAACAATTTCTCATATACTCACTCCACTGAAAGCCATCAAAAGCCGCCTGGATTTTACAAATGGTTATCAACACGGAGGTGTTTTTCCTGTGCCGCCGCTCCGCGCCGGCTGTGTCCCGACGCGCGGACCCGTCCGCACGTCTTTCATTAAAAAAATCTCCTTTAACAGTGGAATATCCGGATAAAATGCTGAAACCAACTTCTTCTGAAACTTCTCTGTTCTCTCACGACGTCCTGGATCAATAGAGCCTGAAATGTGGAGGTTTTCAGCTTGAAACAGGCTGATGACGCCGCCTGAGAGCGCAGCGCGACGTCTCGCACCGTGGGAAGTCCTTAAAGTGACAGTGTCACCTCAAAATCTCTCATCAGCCGTTAAAATTTTCACTGAAAACCAGCTTAATTTTTCGAACCATGTCCATTTCGATGTGTCTCACAGGTTTAGAAAAAATTTTGATCAAACAAAGCGCCAGTCTCTCAGCAACTTCTCAGACAAAGGAATTCCGACGAGGGGCTGGACGACTCCTCCCACAAGGAGTGCTCACAGGCGAATGACGTCACCGACAGGCGTGGAAAAACTCACGCATGCGCACGAGGGTTCATGCATGTCTGACGTAAAAACATATGAATGAAATCCATATAGTTTTTGAAAAAAATAAAAAGGACCTATACTTTATGGACAGCCCTCGTATAGTTAGCCGGCCGGCATCTCGCTAGTGGTACAGTAAGTAATATTCTATTCACAAAATACAATAATAATGTTCAAGCTTACTTGTGAAAAGTAATCCCCTCATCCCTGCTTCCAATAGTCCGCCTATGTGAACAGAAATAGGCCGCACAGTGGGCAGGCATCTTCTGTGACTTTGTGGACTTGCTTTGTTTACAATAGGACTAATTGGTAGGACGCCCCTTCAAAGATGGCGGCCGCATTTTTTGCGCCACAGCAGCCAATGCGGGGTCTATTCATATATATGCCTATGGCAGAAACCACTGATCTGTACAAAATGGATCGGTGTAGAAATAAACCACTGATCTGTACAAAACAAATGTGTCACAGGACTGCTCATTTATGGAGCAGTTTTATGAAGAAAAATCCTTGGAAATGTTTTTTTGTTGTTGTTTGTTACCTCAGAATTTCTGATTACTGTTAAAAAAGTTTAAAACACTTGTAATTAAAATAGCTAAATAAATCAGTAAATGGTTCTTTAGAAACCTTTCATCTGTAAATTACAACCACCTGTTATTTCAGATTAGATAATTTCTTGTTTAATATAAGGAACCTTGGACATTTATTTTTAGACAAAATAACATGGAAATTTGTACATTTTTTTTTAAGTCTGGTAGATTATTTATATCTCATTTCAACCAGAAAAACAGACACTGTAAATAAATACAAATGTTTATTATAAATGCAACAGGAAATAATTTAACAATGACTGCAGTGATTGTAAAGTAGGATTTCTGTGACATAAACCTCTTGATGAATTTTTTTAATGCTCATTTCAACTTGTAATTTTGACAAAATATGTAATTGCCTTTAATGTTGTTATCAGGACAGAGTCATTTCTAAAATATGAATTTGAGCACAATAAGTGGAGAGCTTCTACTTGTGCAAATGTCTTTTGACTTTGATTCGTGGACATTTTTAATGATCCGTTCATTTATTGTTAAAATATAAAATGAAACAGCTTTTTAAAAAATAAGAGTTTTGCCGGTAACCTACAGATGTCTCTTGAGTTTGAGTTGGCTGTTGGATAGTGTAGTTTTAAAATGACTGGAACTGGTAAGTGGCAAAGTCCCAGTAGTTGCATGGTTGTCTTAGTTAGTTAGTTGGTTGTCTTCATACTATACTTTTGTGCCACTGATTTGGCCTACAATGTTTTTGTCATGGGTTGAAAAGGTTTCTGCAAAATAAAGCATCTACCATATTTTCATTGTATGTGAATTTTCTGGGAGCTAGCTTCTGTCCTTCAGCCTAGCTGCTGTTTTAATGGAATTTAACGTATACTAATACTAGCTTGTTTATACTGGGTAGGTTTCCTTATGGACCACAAAGCCTACAGGTTCCAGTCCCCCGTCTGGACCTGATGATGGACTGTCAATTTCAACAGAGATTGTGGTAGGCTCTGCAGCCGGTGCAATCACATGTAGACCGGTGTGTTCTGTTTTGTTTTTGTTTATGCGTCTAAATTGTCCACAAACAACGTGGGGCCATGCGGATTATATGAAGGGTGAATCTTGCAGCTGCTGAATTTGACAGTACAGGCTCATATCCGATACTAAATAGAGGGAGGAAAAGTGAACTCTTGCAATATACTTAGTTGGGAGGCAATAATCTGCTCCTTATTATTGTTAACAGAACTTTTCTTTCTTAATAACAAGGAGTCACAGTCACTTTTTTTTGAGTGACTGTGACTTAAAGTTGTCTTATTTACTGTTAAACAATGCACACTAGCTTGCATATGATACTTTTGGCTGGATTTAAACATTGTTTATTCCTGGTTTATGACCTGATTAAATTTCTTTGTTAAATTAGGTTTTCAGATGCCAAAAAATAAATGTATTTGATCTTTGTATTTTTAATCACTCTTTTAGATTTACTGTTGTATACTGTATTTTGCAATTGGTGCAAATTACTTACTTACATTCTGACACATTTCTCACATTTATAGTGGCAAACATAGAATATAAACGATCAGATGGAAAGTATAGATCTATTTGTTGTTATGGTGTTAAAAATGTTAATAACCGGGGGCGCATACGCACGGGGTTGATGACGGACAAAAAACACAGTCTCCCACTTCAAAAATGTAGACTACACCACTGGTGTCCAGTCCATATTCTACAGCTTACATACACTAATGTTTATCATTTTTCAGCTGCTCCTATTTGTTCAGGTTCACCACAGCTGATCCAGTCCAGCTCCACATTGGGATTTGACATGCTCCCTAAAAACACAAACGTCTTGCTTCAGTGAGTTGGAGTTTGGAGTTTTTAGTGCAAATGTTGTTCAAAACTAGAAGTATTCCACCTTGCATGGCTCTATTCTGGACTATAGTGTACATTATTGGCTCCAAAGTGAGCCTTCTACTCTGATTGTCTTAGTAAAACAAGCACAATTCAAAATTTCTGTTTAACAGTGTGACTACACTTTTTCAAGGTCAGCCACCTGTCAGTCACTCAGTGTTTACTGCTCAGGAATTCTTCATTAATTTGATGACAAATAGAGGATCTTAGTTTAAAAATAACCCAGTGTGTTCTAGTCTCAGCATTAGATCCTTTTACTGACATAGGCACCATGTCTGCTGGGATGCTGAGACTAATACCCCCATCACACATATGCCGATTGAGGCCGAATGGCATCAAAATGACACATCCGGCCACAATTGGGAAATATTGAGGTGCGGTCTGAAGACATATGGATGGCAGTCTCTGGGCACTCTACATAGTCCCATTCACTCGGCTGTTCTGAGTGTGATACACATGGTCAAAGCACTCATGGCACTGTCAAGATGGGATGCACATCTGACGGCACATCCGCTACCGCTCACCACTGCTCAGGCTGCAGTGGTCTCTCTTGGTTGGGCCGAACCACTATTAAGATTTTTAATATTCTGTGTGCATCCGAACTCTGGCCTCATCAATCAATCAATCAATCAATCAATTTTTTTTTTATATAGCGCCAAATCACAACAAACAGTTGCCCCAAGGCGCTTTATATTGTAAGGCAAGGCCATACAATAATTATGTATGGCCTTGTGACTTTAGGTGTAGTGATCACTATGAAGTGATCACTACACCTAAAGTAGTCCCACAACAAATAAATAAATGCACTGCAAAACAATTCATGACTTGCCGATGTATTAATTTGACAATGTTTTAAGTCACACGAATGGCAAAAATTTCAACTAAATCATGATTATTTACTCTCTCACTGATGCATGGGTGTGGCTTTGACCATTGTTGGATGTCTTCTTGTTTACATCCGGGAAACCTCAAAAGTAGTCCGGCAGTCTACCCAGAAGCCCATCTTGCAGCGATGACTGTACAGTCAGTCAGAAGCTGCGGGCAGTGTGCTGACGGCGGTCTATGTGCAGTTTTCCGTCATCTGATCGCAATCTACATATTCTGACGGCATCATAAAGAGCATTTGAAATAATCTGATCGAAGTTGATTGAGCTCTGAGATGGATCGGTAACAGCAAAGCCTGCCGGCATGTCCTGCTTGCGCCACATATATGTCCACCTCCACTAGACCTCGGCCAGGGAGGCAAAGAAAATTTTGATATACAACATGTATGTGGCACACATTCATCATGTGCAGTGAATTGAGTAATCAAACCGAAAAGCACCGTGTGCCACCGCAGATCAATGCGTTGCACAGCCCCATGAGTGACATAAATAATGTGAAATATTGGGCCTATCATATCTGCGACACCACAGCGGACGGCGGGCAGGTGCGCCCCACCGCTGTCACACATCACGTCAGAGGCTCGGAGCTGAAGGGATCCCACCGCTGTAATATACATATTATTACTTGATCAGCATTTAATTCTGTCGGACGTATGACGTGGAACTGTTTCACCATGACAACATATTAAACATGAATCTCACCTCCAGGAACATTTCACAGCACAGGAGGCTAGGAGTCCCGACCACAGCCTGTAGTGAAATGCCTCTCATCTGGCTGCTGTGTGCTGGAAACATTATGCCATAAATAAATCCCACATGATAATCCAACCAGAAATAACGATGTAGAGTTGCGTTGTAGGAAAAAAGAAATTAAAATTTGCTGGAAAGGCTGCGTCTGACGAATAGTGGGAAAGCTCACTGCAAACTTTCAGCAAAGGTGTCATTTGACTTTCATCAAAGGTTTGCTGCATGTGCGTGCATGTGCACGTGTATGCACATGCAGCAAATTTAGCAGGCAGCAAAATTCAGCATCAAAAGTTGTCTAGTGGCTGAGAGCTGAGCATATACGTGTGTGCGTGTGCTATGGACAAGTAGCAGCTTATTCAGCCATTATGTACACACACACAGACAGACACACACACACACTCACACACTGAGCAATCATTGAGCTGTTTGTGTCAGAACTACACTAGGTACGCTATTTTTAATGGTAGCTACTAGCTGGGACTAAGCACCAGTGGCAGCCAACTACTATCAGACCGGGACCGGACTCCATTGACAGAAGCTACTATCAGGCCAGGCTGGAGCTTCAGTGGCAGCAGCTACCATCAGGCTGAGCCTGAGCTTCAGCTATCTCCGGGCTGCGACCAGAATCCGGCAGCAGTCAGCTATCTCCGTGCAGGCATCCATTTCAAAATGAGCAAATATTTGCACACAAAGAAAAAAGTCTTTTCTTATCCTATATCTTGTCTTTGTGGTGTATTCAATTGAATATAGGTTGAAGAGGATTTGCAAATCATTGTATTCTGTATCATTTACATTTCATACAACGTCCCAACTTCATTGGAATTGGGGTTGTAGATCCAGTCCAGCAGTCTCAGCCTTCAAGCAGTCTCAGCCTTCAAGGACTGTGTTCAGAACCTCTCAACCCTGGTTACAGACTCTAACACGCTTATATCTCAACTCACTGCTCAAGTCACTCAGTCAGACACTGGCATCACACAGCTCACTCAGCCAGTCGCACAACTCTGATTCCTCTGCCACACTGGCTTCTGTGTCTCCCTCTGCCATGCAAATAGTTTCCTCATCCGCATCTGCTTATTTGGCTTCCGAGCCATTTATCTGTCATCTTGATCCTTATGCCAGTTGTGTAGAAACTTGTGCTGCTTTTTTGATGCAGTGTTCCCTTGTTTTTTCCCCATAGACATCTGCAGCATTCTTCCAACAGTAATCACGCAGCATTAGCTCCAAGTTTGCGTTTTCCTGTCTGTGCCTAGTCCCTAGCCTGAACATAGTTCCTTAGTTTGCTCCTGGTCTTAGTTCCCTAATCTGTCTTTAGTTCCTTGGTCTCCTGGTCTGTCCTCAGTCTTATAGAATAATTTTTGTTTCAAGTAGTTCCCTAGTTTTAGTCCCCTGGTACCCAGACCAGTTCCGGGTTTTTTGTTCTCTGGTTCCCTGTCCAGTCCAATGTTTTTGTTTACTGGTTCCCAGACTAGTCCCGGGTTTTTGTTTCCTGGTTCCCAGACCAGTCCCAGCTTATTATACTCTTCGTCCCTGCCTCCTTTCAGGCGTTTGACTTTTTTTTTGTTAGGGGGTCCTGCTGAGTTGAGACATTGGCTGGTGGGTGCTGCAGTGCATTTCTTAAGGGGGTCTGTCCTCCATTCCTCTAATTCATCCATTCCTCCAAACAGGACTGTTTTTTGGACACCACCGTAACTTCAAATTGAACATTCATACTGTAGACTGTCTGTAATTCCGGACCCTGGGCTACATTCCTTCATCAGACCTACTCTCGGACCTGTTTTTTATCACTCCGCTGACCTTCCCTGTGTCCCTGGAACATACCTGTCCCTCTGGGCCACTTGGCTCCTTCCTCAGTTCCACCTGAGTTCCACCTGGGAGCCTGCTTAGTTGCACAGCCTCCGTGTCTCCATCATGGGTTGGGGGGGATAGGCTGGCTCCTTTGGTTTCCCACCATGGACCTAATGGCCACACCACATCTTCTCTGCTGTGGACCATATGGCTCTGCCCCTGTCCATGCCTTGGGGCCTGGGGGGTTGTGCCCTTCCTGCTCCTGTTCTTCTGAAACTCTGTTGTCCCCCTTAGATCCTGAGAGTTGCATGGCCTCTGTGTTCTCCGCCGTGGGCTCTGAATGGGTCGCATGGTTCCTGCCCTATCTTCGTTCTCCCCCCCCCCCCCCCCCCCCGCATTCTCCTGGTTTCCCAGTTGGGTGGTTCCATCCTGCCCATTTAGTTGCCAGGAGGCGCCCTTTGAGGGGGGTACTGTCATGGTCTGCTCTTTGCCCTTGCCCTGGCTGTCTTTTTTGTCTGTGATTTTGTATGTTTTCCCTCCAGAGTGTGTTGCAGAGCCGAGGAACACCTGAGATTCATCATCTCCTTGCACTGATGCTCATGAGCTCCTGATCATGACCAGGCTACTCAGACCCCGGCTCACGCATTATTGTTTGGAACATGTCATCTCATTCACAGCTAGTTTTCCTGTCACTTACTTATCTTGTTTTGCACCAATTTGTTTTGCCCTCCCGCACTCTCTTGCCTTTCTTGTCTATTCTTCGTCTCACTAAACCACACCCCTTTCCAGAACCTTCCCCGCACTTGGCTCACATCACCTTGATTAGTTTGCTCCTTATTTAAGCCCTCACAGTTGCCACAGCTCACTGCCCGGTTGCTGACTTTGTTCACTTTCTCACCTTTTGTTCACATCCTGTTTGCTCTGTAGTTTTTGACCTTGCTTTTGTACTCTGACCTCCGCCTCACTATTACCCTGAATGCTGCCTGTTTTTGACTCTGCCTTTGTTTTGCCTGTTTGATCCCTTGATGCCATGTGAAAGAACCCTGCCTGGTTTATGGACCATGTCCCAGGCTGCTTCATGTCTGATACCGCTGCCTGTATGTCTGACTTGCCTGTTTATCAGATAAAGCCTCTTATTCTCCTCAACCAGCCATGTCTGTGAGTTTGCATTGGTCTCCAATTGCTTCCAGTGTCAGCCCACCACAAGCCCTGACACACTGCAGGTCAATGTTGCCTAGCGCACACAGTGCGCACATCTGAACAGGATGTTATATCCATAATAGACCTTACAGCAGGGGTGCTCAAGTTCGGTCCTCGAGAGCTACCTTCCTGATACTCTTAGTTGTCTCCCTGCTCCAACACACCTGATTCGGATGAAAGACTCGTTAGCAGGCTTTTAATGAGCCTTTCATTGGATTCAGGTGTGTTGGAGCAGGGAGACAACTAAGAGTATCAGGAAAGGAGCTCTCGAGGACCGAACTTGAGCACCCCTGCCTTACAGTATAGATATTTCCATTCTCTCCCATGGGTGAGGTAATTTATGTGAAACATTGTGCGCGCCATAACTATTACACCATGGGCAGGCACGCTATGCCGCGCCAGTGAGTCATTGTGCTCATCAGAGGCTCTGTGCAGTGCCCTGCAATGCAGCTGAACAGTATGTCACCACTGTAATACACATATTATTACAGCTTCAGCATCTAGCTCTGTAGCAGGTATGACGTGGAACTCTTTCGCCAGCCAGGGGTCGAAATACATTTTTTTAACCTACTTGCACTGGTGCTAGTAACAAAAAAAATACTTGCACCAAAAAAACTTACTTGCACAGCCAAAAGTCAGTCTTATATCAATCTTAAAACTCCTCCTCTGATGTGTCAGAGTCTTCCTCTCCTGGGAGAGTTTGAGGGGAGAGCAGCAGCGGCACGTGCGCGTGCTAACGAATCGTCCGTGAACATTATTTTATTTATTAACTACACAGATGTATAATAAAACAAATGGTGACTGGTTTATAACACAATTCTGACAGAGTTTGAGGGGAGAGAGAACGAGGAACTACGGAACCCTGGAAGTGTCATCGCAAAATGTTTTGCATGTGGAGAGTGTGCACGTGTTTTATTATATTGTGCGCACATTTTATGATATTGTGTGCACGAAGCATCGTTTGAGTAAAACAAGGGCACGAGCTACTTAATCGTGGCCACAATTTGTAAAATGTGCACTCAATACTGTCTTGACACATAAATGTTGGCTATTAGCCAACAAGTCAGGACATAGTGTAAGGTATATCATCATGGCTTGGGCACACAAGGACATACAGCGAACTTCAACTGCCCAGCATGGCATCATCTGGAGTTTAAGCACATTAAAAAGGATGCTGAGGGCAAAGCGTCTCCCCATCGTGAGGATGACAATTTAGGTCATATTATGGAGTTCATTTTGAATGAAAGGAAAACATGCGTACGTTTTATTAATTCAAGGGCCCAATTAAAGGAAAACGTGCGCATGAATTATCACGGCCAGGAAAAGGTGCGCACATTTTATTAATTTCAGAGCACGTTTTATTAATTCGTGGGCTCAGTTAAAGGAAAACGTCCGCACAAATGATCATGGTCAGAAAAAAAAATCACTTTAAGTGACCTCTCCCGGGTTCTGTAAGGAACTGCAGCGGCAGCCAGTTTTTTCTTTTCTTTGTTTACCATCCCTGGTTCTCAAGACCAGGCACCTATGTGGCTCCACTCTACTCTTTTCTACTCTCCTATTTTACTCTTCCTTTTTAGATATTTAGAAATACCTTTGTTTACTGGCATAGTTCCACCTTAGAATTGGAATATAATAGATAAAATATACCTTAATGAATTTTCATGTGCGCGCACGAACACAACAAATAGAGCACACAACTCGCTCTGTGTGTGAGAGTCATAAAACGCAGGGAAGACAAAGACAACACAGTGGAAATTGCCTTTTTTCCCTTATTTATTCCTTTACTGGTTCATTCTACTGGTGCTTATAGTTGATAAAACTTGGATAAAGTTACTTGCACCAGTGCTAGTGCAGTATAAAATTACGTGCACCGCTCGACTAATACGTGCACAAACTAGCACATGCACATACTATTTCGACCCCTGCCAGCCCATGACAACAACATGCAACTCACCTCCGATACAGCCCCAGGAGCATTTCACAGTGTAGGGTGGACAGCAGCCAGGTAGCGCATCATGTGGTGAAGTCCCTCTCACCCAGCTATGCTGTGTGCTGGCAACATTGATTGACTCAAAAATGACTCATCAACCATTCCATAAATAAATCCCATGTGAAGCATCGTTCTGTGCACCAATAATCAATGTGGCACACAGCCTTTTCACACTGGGCTTATGTAGAGTTGTGTTAAGCTGCATATCAAGTATGCTGGAATGGTAAAAAAGAAAAAAGGAAAAAAGTACACTAGAATGTATATACTGATAAAAAAACCTAAACTGACTTTTTTGCTGGACTGCACAACAGCAGGCCATCACTGATAGTCAAGAGGTAAAAAAGTTCAGCACTTCCACTTTTCCTCCAGGTCTGTTTGACAGAGGCAAGTTTTAGAAATGTATAATTTTCTTGTGCATTGTCAGACTTTTTGTGTGCACACTGTGGTTGGACAGCTCCTGGGATTGCTCCTGGCCAGCAGCATGCGCATACATGCACTCACGTGTGCCCCGTATGTACATGGACAGTGGTTCGTTCAGCTACAACCCCTGGCAATAATTATGGAATCACCGCCCTCGGAGGATGTTCATTCAGTTGTTTAATTTTGTAGAAAAAAAGCAGATCAGACATGACACAAAACTAAAGTCATTTCAAATGGCAACTTTCTGGCTTTAAGAAACACTATAAGAAATCAAGAAAAAAAATTGTGGCAGTCAGTAACGGTTACTTTTTTAGATCAAGCAGAGGGAAAAAAAAATATGGACTCACTCAATTCTGAGGAATAAATTATGGAATCATCCTGTAAATTTTCATCCCCAAAACTAACACCTGCATCATATCAGATGTGCTAGTTAGTCTGCATCTAAAAAGGAGTGATCACACCTTGAAGAGCTGTTGCACCAAGTGGACTGACATGAATCATGGCTCCAACACGAGAGATGTCAATTGAGACAAAGGAGAGGATTATCAAACTCTTAAAAGAGGGTAAATCATTATGCAATGTTGCAAAAGATGTTGGTTGTTCACAGTCAGCTGTGTCTAAACTCTGAACCAAATACAAACAACATGGGAAGGTTGTTAAAGGCAAACATACTGGTAGACCAAGGAAGACATCAAAGCATCAAGACAGAAAACTTAAAGCAATATGTCTCAAAAATCGAAAATGCACAACAAAACAAATGAGGAATGAATTGGAGGAAACTGGAGTCAACGTCTGTGACCGAACTGTAAGAAACCGCCTAAAGGAAATGGGATTTACATACAGAAAAGCTAAACGAAAGCCATCATTAACACCTAAACAGAAAAAAACAAGGTTACAATGGGCTAAGAAAAAGCAATCGTGGACTGTGGATGACTGGATGAAAGTCATATTCAGTGATGAATCTCGAATCTGCATTTGGCAAGGTGATGATGCTGGAACTTTTGTTTGGTGCCATTCCAATGAGATTTATAAAGATGACTGCCTGAAGAGAACATGTAAATTTCCACAGTCATTGATGATATGGGGCTGCATGTCAAGTAAAGGCACTGGGGAGATGGCTGTCATTACATCATCAATAAATGCACAAGTTTACGTTGATATTTTGGACACTTTTCCTATCCCATCAATTGAAAGGATGTTTGGGGATGATGAAATCATTTTTCAAGATGATAATGCATCTTGCCATAGAGCAAAAACTGTGAAAACATTCCTTGCAAAAAGACATATAGAGTCAATGTCATGGCCTGCAAATAGTCCGGATCTTAATCCAATTGAAAATCTTTGGAAGTTGAAGAAAATGGTCCATGACAAGGCTCCAACCTGCAAAGCTGATCTGGCAACAGCAATCAGAGAAAGTTGGAGCCAGATTGATGAAGAGTACTGTTTGCCACTCATTAAGTCCATGCCTCAGAGACTGCAAGCTGTTATAAAAGCCAGAGGTGGTGCAACAAAATACTAGTGATGTGTTGGAGCGTTCTTTTGTTTTTCATGATTCCATACTTTTTTCCTCAGAATGGAGTGATTCCATATTTTTTTCCCTCTGCTTGGTCTAAAAAAGTAACCGTTACTGACTGCCACAATTTTTTTTTCCTGATTTCTTATAGTGTTTCTTAAAGCCAGAAAGTTGCCATTTGAAATGACCTTAGTTTTGTGTCATGTCTGTGATCTGCTTTTTTTCTACAAAATTAAACAACTGAATGAACATCCTCCGAGGCCGGTGATTCCATAATTTTTGCCAGGGGTTGTATGATGAACACACACGTAGCTGAGCAAACATTTCATCCAGCCACACTCTCGCACGCTGGTTCGATCACCTGTTCTCCTTCAGGTGCTTCACTCTGGATGCATCCCTGCCTGTTTGTCTGCCCCATAATTTTAAATTGGAATCCTAATGTGGTATGGCGTGTTACACATCTCTACATAAACCTAGTGTAAAAGGGGCTGCCATGTGTTCATCGCATCGCCGCACTGTGCCCATACGCACATTGCTGCAGTCCGTCATGTGTTTGACACACTCTCCTGCTGGCACACCCTCCTCCTGATGAGGGGTCAGTGAGCACTGGGAATGTGAGTATGAGCGAAGATGTGAGTGAGTCAGTGAGTGATAGCAACAATGCCAGCTTTGACACATACGAGGTCTGTTAGAAAAGTATCCAACCTTTTTATTTTTTGCAAAAACGTGATGGATTTGAATCACGTGTGCTTGCATGAGCAAACCTTGAACCTTCGTGCGCTTGCGTGAACTTTTTCATGCCTGTCGATTGCGTCATTTGCTGGCAAGCAGCCTTTGTGTGAGGATATGTGTTGTGCTCTCATTGGATTTTCATTGCAAGGAAAATGGCGGAACGACTGGAGCAGCGCTACTGCATCAAATTTTACCAGAAACTGGGCGACAGCCAGGTGGAAACCATTCGGAAGATTCAGACAGCTTTCGGTGACGATCCTATGGGCATCACACAGATTAAGGAGCGGTACAACTGGTTTAAAGATGTCCGCACAACGGTGGAGAGCGAGCCACGCTCCAGTCGGCCATCAACATGCTGAAATGACCAGATCATTTCCAAAGTGAACGCTGTGGTGATGCGGGACTGTCCGAGAAATTGCGGAAGAGGTGGATATCAGCACTTTTTTGGCACATTCCACTGTGACAGAAGATTTGGCCATGAAAAGAGTGGCGGCGCAAAAGCACCACCGTGTTGAAGTCTCACAGGACACGCTGTGACATCCCCACCTCTTCCACAATTTCTCGGATAGTCACACGACTGACAAGTCACCGAAAGCCGTCTGAATCTTCTGAATGGTTTCCACCTGGCTGTCACCCAGTTTCTGGCAAAATTTGATGCAGTTGCGCTGCTCCAGTCATTCCCTCATTTTCCTTGCAATGAAAAACCACCAAGAGTACGACACACGTCTTCACACAAAGGCTGCTTACCAGCAAATGACGCAATTGACAGGCATGAAAAAATTCACACATGCGCATGAAGGTTCAAGGTTTGCTCATGCAAGCACACGTGATTCAAATCCATCAGGTTTTTACAAAAAATAAAAAGGTCAGATACTTTTCTAACAGACCTCGTATTGTTTGAATCCGGTCCATACATTGGTTGTACTCTGATGTCCAGTATTGGCAGGTCCTGTGCAAAGGGCAGACACAGCACTGGTTCCCACTCCGGTCCAGTGTTTGCCACCCAGATGTGTGGGCATCAGGTAGCACTCGAGTGTATCTGTCCAGCAGTCTGAGCACTTTATTTATGATGTTGAGAGTATCTGACAGCAGTCTGTGTCATCTGACTGGTGTCTAAATACATTTGGGCTGCAATTGTGCAGGTGTGCACGAGGCAGTGTGGTGGCATTCAGACAAGGCTGACCATGCCTCTATCCCTCCCAACTGCATCTGGATTATGGCCATTTTTACCATGTTGGCCTTAGTCAGTATGTGTGACGGGGTCTAACATTTGAAGCAGAAACTAAATCCTGACCTGAGAGTCTCCAGGTGACAGTGTGGACTCTTCAGTCCAGCAGACAGCAGCTTCACTCCTGAATCCTGCAGCTGGTTGTTACTCAGGTCCAGTTCTGTCAGACTGGAGGACTGAAAGCTGAGAACTGAAGACAGAACTTCACAGCTTCTCTCTGACAGATTACAGCCAGATAACCTGCAAAGATGATTCAAAACAAGAAAGATTTTCACTTTAAAATCAAAGAAATTAAGTCTCTGTTCAAATATCAAAGTGTCTCTGTACTTACAAAACTTTTTTAGATTCTTTGATCACTGGCAGCAGCAGCAAAAGAGCTTCATCTGAAACAGAATATTTCTTCAGGTCAAACACATCCAGATGTTGATCTGACGACAGTAAGATGAAGGACTGATAGAGCTGATAAATGAGAAAGAGACAGATTCTACAGAGTTCTACAGAGAGACGTCCTGAACTCAGAGACTGTTGGATCTGATCCAGTAGAGAACGATCCTTCAGTTCATTCAGACAGTGGATCAGATTGATGTTTCTCTCTGCAGACAGATTCTCATTGAGTTTCTTCTTGATATAGTCGACTGTTTCCTGATTAGTCATTGAGATTCTGTCTGTGTCATCAGGCCTCATAGGAGAGTCTGATTGGTCTGCATGGAAAGACCCAGAAGGAAGCGTAGGAACAAGTCCAGATGTCCATTTGGACTCTGTAAGGCCTCATCCACAGCACATTGATGGAGACGTGTTAGTTCAGGTTAGTTCAGGAGTCAAAAATGACTCCAAGATTTCTTGGAGTCATTTTTGATCAGGATATGTCATTCAAAGTGCATATTAAACAAATATGTAGGACTGCTTTTTTGCATTTACGCAATATCTCTAAAATTAGAAAGGTCTTGTCTCAGAGTGATGCTGAAAAACTAATTCATGCATTTATTTCCTCTAGGCTGGACTATTGTAATTCATTATTATCAGGTTGTCCTAAAAGTTCCCTAAAAAGCCTTCAGTTAATTCAAAATGCTGCAGCTAGAGTACTAACGAGGACTAGAAGGAGAGAGCATATCTCACCCATATTGGCCTCTCTTCATTGGCTTCCTGTTAATTCTAGAATAGAATTTAAAATTCTTCTTCTTACTTATAAGGTTTTGAATAATCAGGTCCCATCTTATCTTAGGGACCTCGTAGTACCATATCACCCCAATAGAGCACTTCACTCTCAGACTGCAGGCTTACTTGTAGTTCCTAGGGTTTGTAAGAGTAGAATGGGAGGCAGAGCCTTCAGCTTTCAGGCTCCTCTCCTGTGGAACCAGCTCCCAATTCAGATCAGGGAGACAGACACCCTCTCTACTTTTAAGATTAGGCTTAAAACTTTCCTTTTTGCTAAAGCTTATAGTTAGGGCTGGATCGGGTGACCCTGAACCATCCCTTAGTTATGCTGCTATAGATGTAGACTGCTGGGGGGTTCCCATGATGCACTGTTTCTTTCTCTTTGCTCTGTATGCACCACTCTGCATTTAATCATTAGTGATCGATCTCTGCTCCCCTCCACAGCATGTCTTTTTCCTGGTTCTCTCCCTCAGCCCCAACCAGTCCCAGCAGAAGACTGCCCCTCCCTGAGCCTGGTTCTGCTGGAGGTTTCTTCCTGTTAAAAGGGAGTTTTTCCTTCCCACTGTCGCCAAGTGCTTGCTCACAGGGGGTCGTTTTGACTGTTGGGGTTTTACATAATTATTGTATGGCCTTGCCTTACAATATAAAGCGCCTTGGGGCACCTGTTTGTTGTGATTTGGCGCTATATAAAAAAACTGATTGATTGATTGATTGATTCTTTGGACAGCAGATTGACTCCAGACTGGATGAAGGTCAGATGAACATAAAGAGCAGCCAGAAACTCCTGAACACTCAGATGGATGAAGCAGAAGACCTTGTCCTGATAGAGTCCTCTCTCCTCTTTAAAGATCTGTGTGAAGACTCCCGAGTACACTGAGGCTGCTCTGATATCGATGCCACACTCTGTCAGGTCCTCTTCATAGAAGATCAGGTTCCCTTTCTGCAGCTGCTCAAAAGCCAGTTTTCCCAGAGAGACAATCATCTTCCTGTTCTTTCTGTTCCACAGTGGATCTGTCTCAGTTCCTCCATCATACTTGACCACCTTTACTTTGGACTGAACCACCAGGAAGTAGATGTACATCTCAGTCAGGGTCTCTGGCAGCTCTGGTGCATCTCTGGTGTCCAACACGTCCTCCAGAACTGTAGCGGTGATCCAGCAGAACACTGGGATGTGACACATGATGTGGAGGCTTCGTGATGTCTTCATGTGGAAGATGATTCTTCTGGACTGCTCCTCATCTCTGAATTTCTTCCTGAAGTACTCCTCCTTCTGAGGGTCAGTGAAGCCTCCGACCTCTGTCACCATGGCCACACACTCAGGAGGGATCTGATTGGCTGCTGCAGGTCGTGTGGTGATCCAGAGGTGAGCAGAGGGAAACAGGTTCCTCCTGATGAGGTTTGTCAGCAACACATCCACTGATCTCGACTCTGTGACATCAGTCACAATGTTATTGCTGTGGAAGTCCAGAGGGAGGCGACACTCATCCAGACCATCCAAGATGATCAAGACCTGGATGCGCCGGAAGCTGCAGATTCCTGCTTCTTTGGTTTCGGGAAAGAAGTGATGAACAAGTTCCACCAAGCTGAACTTCTTCACTTTCAGCACATTTAGCTCTCTGAAAGTGAATGGAAATATGAAATGGAAGTACTGGTTGATTCGTCCTTCAGCCCAGTCCAGAGTCCACTTCTGTGTTAAGACTGTTTTCCCTATGCCGGCCACGCCCTTTGTCAGCACTGTTCTGATTGGTGGCTGTGTGTCAGCTGAGGCTTTAAAGATGTCTTCACATGTGATGGTTCTTTGTGGTGTGTGTGTTTTCCTGTATGCTGCTTCAATCTGTCTGACCTCATGTTCCTGGTTGACCTCTGAAGCCCCACCCTCTGATGTAGAGCTCTGTGTAGATCTCCTTCAGAAGAGTCGTCTTTCCTGCTTTAGAGAGCCCCTCAAACACACGCTCACACTTCTGCTTCACATTAGATTTGAATTTACGACGACAAACTTCAGCACGAGTTCCTGAAAGAACAAACAGCACAGATCAGTTCTTGAATGATGACATCACTTTCTGTTTTACTGATAGAATTCACACATGAACATATTTCAAATGGACAAACATCACGTGTCATTTAGCATCTGTTAAATGTGGACAGACGTCCTCTTACTGCTCTGCAGACAGTCAGCCAGCTCATCATAATTCATTGCCCTCATAAAGGTCACTGTGAGGTCCAGGAAAACCAGTCTGCTGCTCCTCACCCTCACTCTGACTTTCCAAGTATTCTGCATCATTTGTCAGTAGAACCTTCTGGATCATCTTCAGCTCATCTTTAACAAATGTCAACATGTTCTCCTCGAAATTCTGAAACAGAACATCAACACTGACGCAGAAACTCATCACTCTGTCACTCATCACAATGTCTCTACATTTTATTTTTCACTGTGTGAGATTCTCTGGATTTTGTTCATAAAATCCACTTCAGTTAAAAACAGACTAAAAAGTTAAATCCTTTGTATTATTTTTCTGAAAGATCAAGATGAAAATTTATTTGCATTTACATTTTGCAAATTATTTTTTTTTTTTAGTTTTACTTTTGACTAGTGTGTTGCCTGGGCTGTAGGTTGTGTAGTGTTTAGGTAGGAAAAAGACACCTGCACTGAGGTGTCACTTAGTGGAAAATACGCTACAGCGGAGCAGCACCACGAGGAAGAGGCGCGGTCAGTGAAATACTGGTCAGTCACTATTAATAATTTCTTATGTGTCCAACCTCGCAGGTTGATCATTAAAATTAAATTCGTTAGTTTTAAAAGCCATCATGATTATTTATAGGAAAATGTTCTATTTTTATTTCTCAAACAAATGTTTGGGCCTGAAAACAGGTTTTGATCTTTGGTTTCATTCTATAATACTGCACTTATTTTTCTACTAAGGTTTGAACTTTGAGAGTGTTTACACAGGAGAGAAAAATGAGAAAATGTTAATGTCTGTTTGAGAACAGTGTATAAAGTGTATAGTGAGGGGCTTTACAGCCTTAAAACAGCTATAATAATTGTAAAAAATAACGCTGACTACTTTGCGGATTTCGTCTATTGCTGGTTATTTTTAGAATGTAACTCCAGCGATAAGCGAGGGACCACTGTATTCTGTTTTATTTACATTTTACACAACATCCCAACTTCATTGGAATTGGGGTTGTAGCTTCACATTTGGCAAATGCCCAATCAGTAGACAGTCTTGTGGATAGTTTAAACTCAGTGCTCAAAACTACACTTGACATGATTGTGCCACCTTTGTTAAAACCACGGCCCCCCAAAACACAGTCACCTTGGTTCAGTGATAACGTGCGTGACCTCAAGCATAAGGCTAGAGGTCTACAACGGAAATGGCATAATTCAAAATTAGAAGTATTCCACCTTGTGTGGCGTGATGCTATCTTTGACTATAAGCATGCATTGGTGACTACAAGTGGACCTATTACTCTGATTTGATCATACATAAACAAGCATAACTCAAAGTTTTTGTTCGACATGGTGACAGCACTTATACATGGAAAACCACCTGTAGTTCACTCTCCTTTTACAGCACAAGATTTCCTGGATTTCTTCGAGAAGAAAATAGAAGACATTAGGTTGAGCATATCCCAGCATGCCTTAACCCAGCCACTACACCTTGCTATTGAGGTGGGTGCCATTACTGAGGTATTATCTGTCATGACGGGCGGCTGCCCGACACCAGGAGCGGGTGGACCCACAATACAAACTCCTAAATCAGGCTTTGATGTATAAGTTGTCGTGTTTATTTCAGGCAGAGGTTCAGTACACGGGTTGTCAGAAAATGGAACAGAGGCACAAGCAGGGTGAGGCAAAAACGCAGTCATCTCCAGGCAGGGGTCTGAGGCACGAACAAACACTGGCATATAGACTGAGGCAAAAAGGTGCGGTCAAGAAACTCAGAGCAAAGAACTGGTACATGGCAAGACTAATCAGGACAGAGAACAGGAAGGCTGGAGAGTGTGCTGGAAGCAACAACAATCTGGCGAGGGACTGTGAGACTGTGAGGGTTTAAATGAAGGTGGACTAACGAGGAACAGGTGGTGTTAACAAGGTGCATGTGAGGAACAATCAAGAAGGGGGCGTGGCTAGTGAACAAAGATACTACATTGTGTAAGACAGTGAGGGAGGACAACACAAGGTGGAGTGAAGAAAAGACAAAGATATGTGGACAGGTGCACAGAGCGTGAGTGAAAAACACAAAGCAGACAGAGTTAAATAGAGAGACAGGGACACGGAGCAGGGGCAGAGAGAACATAATCAGATATAAGTGAGGGACGAAAACATGAAGACAGGTGCAGGACATGGGGTGAAACAAAGAGCTATGAACAGAGCTGTGAAAAGGAACTAAAATCAGACATGAACATAAGAACTAGAACAAACTACATGAGAAATGAAAAGAAAATAATCACTAAGATCAATTGAACTGGAACTGACTAAGAAAACAAAATGACTAAACAGACCTGAAAATAAGACAGACTAGGTGAAGAACAAAACTTGGTAGTAAAACACAAAAGATCATATGAACAATGGAACAACAAAGACCAAAAGATAAACAAAAGCAACACAGACTGACTGAATAAAACAAGAACTAAACCATGACCAAAGTATTAAAAGTAACAAAGAAAACAAAGTGATAAATCAGAACAGAGAATAACCATATGATGGAAATAAAATAACTAGCGAATCATAACAAAAGAACAAAGTGACAAGAAAAACATGGCAAAATAAAGCATGATGAAAATAAATAATAAAGCTGAAAAGAACAACAGAAAGGATGGGGTAAAGGGCTCCATGCCCTGTTCAGGCCAAAACCATGACATTACCAAGATTTACAGAATTTGATAGTATCTCACTAGGCATGCTGACAAAACTCGTAACATCTACAAAAAGCACGACCTGCTTATTTGATTCTATACCAACAAAACTCTTTAAGGACCTGTGGCCCAACTCTTGGGCCGACTGTGCTGGAAATTATTAATCTCTCATTAACTTCTGGATCTGTTCCTAAATATTTCAAATCTACAGTGATTAAACCGATACTTAAGAAACCTAATCTTGACCCTAGTGTATTGAAAAACTATAGGCCAATATCAAATCTATCATTTTGCTCTAAAATTCTGGAAAAAGTGGTTTCACAGCAGCTTGTGAACTGCCTTACTGAGAATAAACTTTTTGAGCCACTGCAGTCTGCTTTTAGAAAATATCATTCCACAGAGACAGCTCTCACTAAAGTGGTGAATGATCTTCTGCTTGCAATGGATTCAGACACCACTACAGTTCTGGTGCTGTTAGATCTCAGTGCTGCGTTTGATACTGTGGATCATCATATTCCACTCGATAGGCTGGAGAATCATTTTGGGATTAATGGGAATGCCCTTAGTTGGTTGACATCATACCTGAGCAGTCATTCTCACTGTGTTTTGTACAATAACACTACCACTAACCTTAGTGACATGAAATCTGGGATTCCATAGGGGTCCGTCTTAGTCCCCCTGCTTTTCTCCCTTTATATAGCACCACTTGGGTGCATATTGCGGCGTTTTGGGGTTACCTTTCACTGCTATGCTGATGATGCTCAGTTATACATGCCGATAACTGCTGGTAATCTCATCCACATAAAATCCTTAGAAGATTGCCTTGCATCAGTGAGAAGCTGGATGTCTAGCAACTTCCTACTTTTAAACTCTGATAAGACTGAAATGATGGTTCTTGGTCCAGTGAGACATCGGCATCAATTTGACCAGTTAACGCTTGGCCTAGGCTCTTGTGTCATACATCACACTGACAAAGTGAGGAACCTTGGGGTAATTTTTGATCCTACATTGTCCTTTGGCATCCACATTAGAGATATTTCGAGGACTGCCTTCTTTCATCTGGGAAATATAGCGATGATTTGTCCCATCCTGTCAATGGCTGATGATGAGACCCTGATTCATGCATTTGTCTCTTCTAGACTGGACTACTGCAATAGTCTATTTTCTGCTTTACCACAGTACAGCATTAGGACTGTCCAATTGGTTCAAAATGCTGCTGCCAGAGTTTTGACATGAAGCAGAAAGTTTGACCACATTACACCCATTTTGGCATGTCTTCTGTTGTATGGCTGGGGGGCCTGGCTGCCTTTTTGTTTCTGTCTTTTGTTTTTCCTTCCAGGTGGCTTGCATTTGGAACTGAGTGGCTGTGTTGCTGAGTTTATCAGGACCTCACCCTGATCACCTGAGGCTGATCACCTGCGGCTCATCAGGACTCACAGCTGTGGTGCATCTGCATGGATTGGAACATGGTGGCATTTAAGACTGGAGTGCACAGTGTGTATTTGCCAGAGACTCGACCTTGTGACCAGACGGGTGAGATCGTCGTCTCGGGAGCCATCTCATCATCAGTGGATGCAGAGAACGTCCAGGTTTGATGCACGGTCTGTGAAAGAGGAGGGGGTGAGGTCTCACGCTCGTCAGCACACTTCCTGAGGTACGTTAGATTTTGTGACTAACATTTATACAGTCAGTAAATGTGGTGTCCCTCACACCTTTTTATATTGAGCTGTATGTTAGTCATGTATCGGCTTCCACTGCAGTGGAGTTTTGTGAACTGGATGTTCCATGCCTGCAGGTTGGGAAGTTGATTAGTAATCAAGCCAGGAAGTGTTTGCTGTTTGTACACCTTTAAGTGTTCTCTCTGTGTGTAGAGTGTGGACTCACATAATGGTTCCTTCTTTCACAGACTCGGTTTGTTGCGGCCACCTGGGGGGTGTCGGCGGGGTCCTTGGGTCCAAACAGCTTCTGGCTCCGGACCGTTAGCGCTGCTGGGAGCGCACCACGCCAGACCGCACTTTGTTATTTTGTATCACTGTTATGTATTAAATTCAGTTAGCCTTTGTACCGTGCTCTGCTTATTTCATACTGGGTCCTTCAAACGCTGGTCGGTTCTCCGAGCTGCGTCCGACACATAACATCTTCACTGGCTTCCTGTCCCAGTGAGATCAGATTTTAAGGTTCTTCTACTAGCCTATAAAATTCTTCACGGACTGGCACCTCCCTACCTTGCTGACCTAATTAAACCCTACGTACTGGCCCGGGCTTTGCGTTCTCAAGGTGCAGTACTACTTAGTGTCCCTAGCGTGAAGTCTGTGGGTCACAGAGCTTTCTCTTATCGTGCCCCTGTTCTGTGGACTGATCTCTTTGTGTCAATAAAACAGTCAGATTCTGTAGAGACTTTCAAGTCCAGACTTAACACACTTATTTTCCCTTTCGTATGGCTAGCATACTGGCATAGTATGTTACTATGCTTTTTACTCTCTTAATTAATTTTATTAGCAAACGGAGCGGGTCGTGGCCTCAGTTTTATGGAAATTCTGGGTCTTTTAGTGAAGCTTGGGGCTAGCAGGCTCTGCCCAAGCAGAGGGTCACCCCTTTGAGTCTGGTCTCCTTGAGGTTTCTTCCTCAGAGGGAGTTTTTTTCTTACCACTGTTGCTCTGAGGGTTGATAAGGTTCGACCTTATTTGTGTGAAGCGCCTTGAGGCAACCTTGTTGTGATTTGGCGCTATATAAATAAATTAAAAATGAAATGGAAAAAAATGACTCAAATTTCTAGGTAGTGTTTCTCTTCCACAGGCTTGGCAGGCCATGCCAAAAATAGTGAGTGGTCCTCCATCAATACAACAAAATAAAGAGCTTTTCCTCTAGGCTTTTGTCTTGAAAATACAGATTAATCAACTGTGTTTTGCATGTCTGTACTCGGGATGGGTATTGTTAAAATGTTAACAAAACTATTACTCATAGCAGTACGGCTACTTACGGTTAGTTACGGCTTATGGTGTACAATTTTTTTTTATATTTTGGCATGCTGAACTCAAATTGACAATAGGAAGTGCTGATTGACTACTTTTCAAAGATATTTAATTTTTTTGAATTTACATCTGCATTATCAGTGGTGGGCACAGTTCTGCTAAACTGCTAACTGCTAATTATCAAAGCTAATGTTTTCATTATCCAATTAGCTTTTCAGATAACTTTGAAAACCATCAACAGACCAATTAGCTTCCAATAAATTTAGGTCCAATAACTTTTAGACTGTTAACATATTTTTACAAGCATAGCAAATAAAGCGTAACAGTTAAAAACATTTGTGAAGTCTGATGTCAAAGAATTTTGCATCTACATCTTAAATGTTTCTTAGACAGACAGACAGCTCTCTCCTCTGCAGGCAGAGGAGGACTTGTTACAGGAGACAAAAATCATTTCTCTTAACAACATAATGACTCTGGCATATCACATAAGTCATCAACAGGCACACAGTTTTAACGTATGGTTAAAATTTCAACCAACCTAATTCCAGAGAAATTATTTAAACTAGTGTCACATCTGGCATTTATGGTCCAATAACTTTTAGACTGTTAACATATTTTTACAGGCATAGCAAATAAAGCTTAACATGTTGTGTGGGCCGCTGAAGAGGAGGTACTGCTGGCCCACCACCAGAGGGTGCCCTGCCTGAAGTGCGGGCTTCAGGCACATGAGAGCGCCGGAGCACCCGGGAGTGGTAGCTGTCACTCATCAACAACGCCAGCTGTCACTCATCATCATCATCCACACCACCATAAGAGCCGGGCAGCATCTTCACCTCACTGCCGAGAAATCGTCTACCGAACAAGTAAATGTCTCAGCCTTTTTGGTGCCATACAGTGGTAACGTCTTTACTGCTGTGTTTGACTGACATTAATTCTGAGTTTGCAGACTCTGTTTAGTGTGACTTCAGGATCTGTACGAGCTCTGTGAGAATTGTGATTGAGAGGTGGAGGTGCTTTCCACCTTTATGTTGAACTGTTTGCTGGGTGTTCACACACCCACCATCACCTGTCTGTTCTTCCTGCCAGCAGTACCCGATCTGACAGCCGGAGGCAGTGGCCACCTGGGGACCCAGCGCTTGGTGGCTCCAGGATTGCTTCAGGTCCGGTGGAGTGGAAGGCGTGTGGGATCCGGCTCTTTTCTGGACGGGCGTCTTCTATCCTCAAGCCTGCTCACACATCACTGTGACTAATTTGATTGTTGATCTCAATTGTGTTGTCTGTTGCTCTGTTGTGCACATTCACAACATTAAATTGTTATATTTGGCTTATTCCATTGTCCGTTCATTTGCGCCCCCTGTTGTGGGTCCGTGTTCCTACACTTTTCACAACAGGATTTCTCGGCCGCGTCATGGATCCCGAGGGGCGTCAACCATCGAGTGAACCGCCAATGGAAACACAGGGTGCACAGGCGTCGGCAGGAGGCGTGTTAGGAGAGCTGCAGCAAATCTTAACCGCCTTCACTGCTCCGTTGGATTTAGTAACCGAGCAGAACGTCATACTCAATTGGAGGATGGAGGCTCTCACCGCCCAGGTGGAAGCGCACACTCCAGGCACTGCTGCAGCACCTCCTCCAGCCGACCGAGCACAAAATACAGACATTCCAGTGGTGATTCAACGAACACCCCCCCCACCCCCTCCCCCCTTATCCCCTGAAGCATACATAAGCCCACCGGAACTGTACGGAGGTTGTGTCAAGATGTGCGCGGACTTCTTAATGCAGTGTTCGCTCGTCTTTGCACAACGTCCTGTCATGTACGCATCAGATGCTAGCCGGGTGGCTTATGTCATCAATTTGCTTCGAGGAGAGGCACGCGCCTGGGCTACGGCGCTCTGGGAGCAAAACTCACGGCTCCTAACGACATATACTGGGTTTGTGAGGGAGTTTAAACAAGTGTTTGATCATCCCAATAGAGGCGAGACCGCTTTGACTGTGCTGCTGTCTATGAGACAGGGACGTCAGAGTGCAGCCGAGTACGCAGTCGACTTCCACATCGCGGCTGAGATGTCCGGCTGGAATAACGTTGCACTCCGCGCCGCCTTTGTAAATGGACTGTCTCCAGTCCTGAAGGAGCACCTGCTGGCCAAGGATGAGCCATGGGATTTTGACGGGCTTGTCGGCCTGGTTATACGGTTGGACAACCGGTTAGAAGAACAAAGTCGGGAGCGGGGCGAAGGGCGTGGCCGGGCACGAGCCATCCCTCTTCCTTCCGGGTCCGAAAGGGTGCCGCCGTCCCCACGCTCCACAGTCGGAGAGCTCCGTGGAGCCACAGCTCCCCCTGCTGACGAAGCTATGGACACGAGCAGGGCCAAAGTAAAATCACATGACAGACAACGGAGGCTGGTTCGCGGGGAGTGTTTTTTCTGTGGCTCTGATGAGCACATACAAAGAAACTGCCCCAAACGGTTAAACTTCAGCGCGCGCCCTTAGAGACTGGGTTAAGGGTGGGCCATAACATCCACGCGGGAAAAGCCCGTAGATCAGCATGCATCCCAGTGACGATCCTTTGTGGGGATCTTACCCTTCACGCCCCAGCACTGGTGGACACGGGGTCTGAAGGGACTCTGCTGGACAGCAGATGGGCCAGGGAGGTAGGGCTCCCTCTAGTGGCACTACCTTCCCCATTGAAGGTACGGGCACTAGATGGCACCCTTCTCCCATTAGTCACACACCAGACACAACCAGTGACATTGGTGGTGTCTGGAAATCACAGGGAGGAGATTGTGTTTTATATAACACCTTCTACCTCCTGAGTGATTTTGGGGTTTCCATGGATATTAAAGCACAATCCCCGGATCGATTGGCCATCTGGGGTAGTGACGCAGTGGAGCGACACCTGTCACCGGGAATGTTTAGGATCCTAGGTTCCACCCGGTGTGACAGCTAATAAGGAGGTTAAAGTCCCCCCCAATCTGTCAGCGGTGCCTGAGGAGTACCATGATCTTGCTGACGTCTTCAGCAAAGATCTGGCGCTCGCTCTTCCCCCGCACCGTCCGTACAATTGTGCCATTGATTTGATCCCAGGCGCTGAGTACCCGTCCAGCAGGCTGTACAACCTCTCTCGTCCTGAGCGCGAATCAATGGAGACCTACATCCGGGACTCCTTAGCTGCCGGGTTGATCCGGAACTCCACCTCCCCGATGGGTGCAGGTTTCTTTTTTGTGGGCAAAAAGGACAGCGGACTCCGTCCATGCATAGACTACAGAGGGCTGAACGAAGTCACGGTTCGTAATCGATACCCGCTGCCTCTGTTAGATTCTGTGTTCACGCCCCTGCATGGAGCCCAAATTTTCAACAAATTGGATCTTAGAAATGCATACCACCTGGTTCGGATCTGGAAGGGAGACGAGTGGAAGACGGCATTTAACACCCCGTTAGGTCACTTTGAGTACCTGGTCATGCCATTCGGCCTCACCAATGCGCCCGCGACGTTCCAGGCATTGGTTAATGATGTCTTGCGGGACTTCCTGCACCGGTTTGTCTTCGTATACCTGGACGACATCCTCATCTTCTGCCTGGATCCTGAGACCCATGTCCAGCATGTACGTCAGGTCCTGCAGCGGTTGTTGGAGAACCGGCTGTTTGTGAAGGGCGAGAAGTGCGAGTTCCACCGCACTTCTTTGTCCTTCCTGGGATTCATTATCTTCTCCAACTCCGTCGCACCCGATCCGGCCAAGGTTGCGGCGGTGAGGTATTGGCCCCAACCGACAAGCTGTAGGAAGCTGCAACAGTTCCTCGGCTTCGCAAATTTCTACCGGATGTTTATTAAGGGCTATAGCCAGGTAGTTAGCCCCCTGACGGCCCTGACCTCCACTAAAGTCCCCTTCACCTGGTCGGATCGGTGCAAAGCCGTGTTTAGGGAGTTGAAACGTCGGTTCTCGTCTGCACCCGTTCTGGTGCAGCCCGATCCCAATCGCCAGTTTGTTGTTGAAGTGGATGCCTCTGACTCAGGGATAGGAGCCGTGCTGTCCCAGAGCAGAGAGTCTGACAAGGTTCTCCATCCATGTGCCTATTTTTCCCGTAGGTTGACCCTGGCGGAGCGGAACTATGATGTCGGCAATCTGGAACTTCTTGCAGTGAAAGAGGCTCTTGAGGAGTGGAGACACCTGTTGGAGGGAGCCGCGGTACCATTTACGGTTTTCACGGACCATCGGAACCTGGAGTACATCCGGACCGCGAAGCGTCTGAACCCCAGGCAAGCCTGCTGGTCACTGTTCTTCGGGCAATTTGACTTCCGGATTACCTACTGCCCCGGGACCAAGAACCAGCGATCTGACGCCCTGTCCCGGGTCCATGAAGTGGAGGTCAAGGTCGAGCTGTCAGATCCACCGGAACCTATCATCCCCGAGTCTACTAACGTGGCAGCCCTCACCTGGGACGTGGAGAAGACCGTCCAGGAGGCCCTGGCACGGAACCCGGACCCGGGGACCGGCCCAAGGAACAGACTCTACGTCCCACCGGAAGCCAGAGCTGCTGTCCTGGACTTCTGTCACGGGTCCAAGCTCTCCTGTCACCCAGGGGTGCGAAGAACCGTGGCAGTGGTCAGGCAGCACTTCTGGTGGGCGTCTATGGAAGCCGACGTCCGGGAGTATGTCCAGGCCTGCACCACCTGCGCCAGGGGAAAGGCAGACCACCAACGGGCACAGGGTCTCCTCCAACCGTTACCTGTGCCCCACCGCCCCTGGTCCCACATCGGCCTGGACTTCGTCACGGGCCTCCCGCCGTCCCAGGGCATGACCACCATCCTCATGATAGTGGACCGGTTCTCCAAGGCGGCCCACTTCATGGCCCTCCCAAAGCTCCCGATGGCCCAGGAGACTGCAGACCTCCTGGTCCACCACGTCGTACGTCTGCATGGGATTCCATCCGATGTCGTCTCTGACCGTGGTCCCCAGTTCTCCTCGCAAGTCTGAAGGAGTTTCTGTAGGGAACTGGGGGCCACCGTGAGCCTCTCGTCCGGGTACCATCCCCAGACCAATGGACAGGTAGAGCGGGCCAACCAAGAATTGGAACAGGCCCTTCGCTGTGTGACCTCGGTGCACCCGATGGCCTGGAGCAACCATCTGGCCTGGATCGAGTACGCACACAACAGTCAAGTTTCGTCTGCCACCGGCCTCTCCCCGTTTGAGGTGTGTTTGGGGTACCAGCCCCCATTGTTTCCACTTGTGGAGGGAGAGGTCGGGATGCCCTCGGTCCAGGCCCATCTGAGGCGGTGCCGTCGGGTGTGGCGTTCTGCCCGCTCTGCCCTGCTCAAAGCCCGGACGAGGGCCAAGGCCCATGCAGACCGCCGGCGATCCCCGGCCCCTGCATACCAGCCCGGGCAGGAGGTTTGGCTGTCGACTAAGGACATTCCGTTACAAGTGGACTCACAAAAACTGAAGGATCGGTACATCGGTCCCTTCCCCATCATCAAGGTCCTCAGTCCTGCCGCGGTGAATCTGAGGCTGCCAGCTTCACTGCGGATACATCCTGTCTTTCATGTCTCCCGGATCAAGCCTCACCACACCTCATCCCTCTGTGCCCCCGGACTGGCACCGCCTCCTGCCCGGATCATCGACGGGGAGCCTGCGTGGACCGTTCGCCGGCTCCTGGACGTCTGTCGTAAGGGCCGGGGGTACCAGTATCTAGTGGACTGGGAGGGTTATGGACCCGAAGAGCGCTCCTGGGTGAAGAGGAGCTTCATCCTGGACCCGGCCCTCCTGGCCAACTTCTACAACCGTCACCCGGACAAGCCTGGTCAGGCGCCAGGAGGTGCCCGTTTAGGGGGGGGTCCTGTTGTGTGGGCCGCTGAAGAGGAGGTACTGCTGGCCCACCACCAGAGGGCGCCCTGCCTGAAGTGCGGGCTTCAGGCACGTGAGGGCGCCGGAGCAACCGGGAGTGGTAGCTGTCACTCATCAACAATGCCAGCTGTCACTCATCATCATCATCCACACCACCATAAGAGCCGGGCAGCATCTTCACCTCACTGCCGAGAAATCGTCTACCGAACAAGTAAACGTCTCAGCCTTTTTGGTGCCATACAGTGGTAACGTCTTTACTGCTGTGTTTGACTGACATTAATTCTGAGTTTGCAGACTCTGTTTAGTGTGACTTCAGGATCTGTACGAGCTCCGTGAGAATTGTGATTGAGAGTTGGAGGTGCTTTCCACCTTTTATGTTGAACTGTTTGCAGGGTGTTCACGCACACACCATCACCTGTCTGTTCTTCCTGCCAGCAGTACCCGATCTGACAGCCGGAGGCAGTGGCCACCTGGGGACCCAGCGCTTGGTGGCTCCAGGATTGCTTCAGGTCCGGTGGAGTGGAAGGCGTGTGGGATCTGGCTCTTTTCTGGACGGGCGTCTTCTATCCTCGAGCGTCTTCTATCCTCGAGCCTGCTCACACATCACCGTAACTAATTTGACTGTTGATCTCAATTGTGTTGTCTGTTGCTCTGTTGTGCACATTCACAACATTAAATTGTTATATTTGGCTTATTCCATTGTCCGTTCATTTGCGCCCCCTGTTGTGGGTCCGTGTTCCTACACTTTTCACAACATAACAGTTACAAACATTTGTGAAGTCTGATGTCAAAGAATTTCACATCTACCTCTTAAATGTTTCTTAGCAGACAGACAGAATGATTTAACCAGTCCTCCTCTGCCTCCTCTGTAGGCAGAGGAGGACTGGTTACAGGAGACGGAGAAAGAGCAAAAGAAAAAAATCATTTCTCTTAACAACATAATGACTCCGGCATATCACATAAGTCAACAGGCATACAGTTTTAACTTATGGTTAAAATTTTAACCAACCTAATTCCAGACAAGTTATTTAAATTAATGTCACATCTGACATTCATCAAGTGAAAATGTCAGCTATATGTTTTAGTTTTAAAGTAATGCACTAATTCTGAAGGTTTTAGTGTTTGGACCACACATGCGGCAGCGCATTATGGGTAACGTTTTACGACAGGGGAAATGCATTGCTACACTTTGATGAGGCTGCACTTTAACCGCTGCACACGGACAACAGTATTAAACTCTTTGTATATTGTGCCTAAAATTCTCATGAATGCATTCTCTGGGTTTATAGACATTGTTGTTGTGTTTGTTTTATGTAAACATGCCAGAATCGCAGGTTTATTAAAATGTTTCAGGGTCTCTACTGCCATCTACTGGCCAGTAGATGTCTTTATTTTTCCTTCTACGCCTCAGTTATTAAGTATCTTTTGCTGAGAGAAAGTTAATCTGACACAGAAGCACTGGCTTGTTGTCAGTAGCTTCTAGTGTACTGAAACCAATAATGAAAGTTATCGGTTTAGCTTTTATCTGTAACTTCGGCTAAATTTTTTAGGGGTTTATTGGTTTAGTTTTACAAAAGATAACAGTTAATCTGCTAACTGAAAAGTTATCAAAGCTAACTTTTGGTTAGCTGTGCCCACCACTGATTATTATGTTCTGTTTATATAATTTTCACCTCTTCTCTTTTTGTAACACTTTAAAAATCAGCAAAAAGGTTTAAATATTAACATGTAGTAACATATCTTAAAGAGTACACCCAATCAGTAATATTCAAATATCATTTTCATTCTCAGTGGCCAAAATTAATCAAATTAAATTGTATTTTGGCTTTAGACCAGTGTGAGTGATCTGGTACTTTAACTACATTTTTACTGGCACTTTTTGGAGAAAAACAAAAGTCAAATTAAGAAAGGAATAAATTAATTTGTTAAATGGTATGTAGAAAACTAACAGTCAAGTACAACTACACTTTTTTTGAATGTTTAATTCTTTCTACTGTCATCAGTTCTGTGTGTGTGCAAATGCAAGAGCAAGAAAAAACTAATTATTCAGTTTTTTCTTTTTATGTTTGAGAATATAAATAGAAGAGAAAATGAATGATCACCCATTCTCTCTCTCTCTCTCTCTCTCAAATGCAGAATTTACACACTTGGCCTTCCGTCTTTGCAGTTGTGTGTGTATATACACACACACACACACTTCCAGTGAAAGGCAGACAGTGATCCAAGCAGGTTGTTCATAACTGGGCAGCGCAGTGTTTGAGGACGGCTCTAAAGGGGTAAAATATGATGCATGTGACTCTATTTCTGGGGCCAGAAACACGGCACTTTTTTGGAGATTTGCGGCAAATTACATGCAAACAAAGTGAAAATGCAAAGAAAGTGATGATGCGGCAGAAAGTAGAAATGTGTTGCGGTTTGTTTATGACCCGGAGCTCAAACGTGTCGAGGTGATTGTGCATGTGAGAGAACACGGCTACTCTGGTGAGCTGTGAAGGCTAACACTAATTGACCTTTCCCCACACTCTCACAAGCGCCACTAGCTTAGCTTATCCATCCATCCATTTTCTTCCGCTTTATCCGGAGTCGGGCCGCGGGGGCAGCAGCTCAAGCAAAGCCGCCCAGACCTCCCGATCCACACATACCTCCCCCAGCTCCTCCGGGGGAACCCCAAGGCATTCCCAAGCCAGCCGAGAGATGTAGTCCCTCCAGCATGTCCTGGGTCTTCCCCGGGGCCTCCTCCCAATGGGACGTGCCCGGAACACCTCTCCAGCGAGGCGTCCAGGGGGCATCCGGAAAAGATGCCCGAGCCACCTCAACTGACTCCTTTCGACGTGGAGGAGCAGCGGCTCGACTCCGAGCTCCTCCCGAGTGACCGAGCTCCTCACCCTATCTCTAAGGGAGCGCCCAGCCACCCTGCTGAGGAAACATCTCAGCCGCTTGTACTCGCGATCTCGTTCTTTTGGTCATGAGCCAAATCTCATGACCATAGGTGAGGATCGGAACGTAGATCGATCGGTAAATCGAGAGCTTTGCCCCCCTACTCAGCTCTCTCTTCACCACGATGGTCCGATACAGCGACCGCATCACTGCAGATGCTGCACCAATCCGTCTATCGATCTCACGCTCCGTCCGTCCCTCACTCATGAACAAGACCCCGAGATACTTAAACTCCTCCACTTGAGGCAAGGACACTCCACCGACCTGAAGAGGGCAAAGCACCTTTTTCCGGTCGAGAACCATGCCCCGGACGCTCCACACTCAGTTGCAAACTGCCCCAGTGCATGCTGAAGGTCCTGATTTGACGATGCCAACAGAACCACATTGTCCGCAAACAGCAGAGAAGAGATTCTGTGGTTCCCAAACCAGACCCCCTCTACACCCTGGCTGGGCTTAGAAATTCTGTCCATAAAAATAATGAACAGAACCGGTGACAAAGGGCAGCCCTGGTGGAGGCAAACTCCCATGAACCCTTGAGCACCCGATGGAGCGTGTAGAGCTGGTCCAGTGTGCTTAGCTTATGACAAGCTCAGTCAAAGTCGACGCTCTTGTTATGGCTGACGTGCTTGATGAATTCCTCTGCAAAAAGTAGTTCCCAGATAATTGTGATATACGAGGTCTGTTAGAAAAGTATCAGACCTTTTTATTTTTTGCAAAAACCTGATTGATTTGAATCACGTGTGCTTGCATGAGCAAACCTTGAACCTTCGTGCGTATGTGTGAACTTTTTCACGCCTGTCGATTGTGTCATTTTCTGGTAAGCAGCCTGGCTTGGGTGGGCGGGCCGGGGCGGGCCCAAGCATATCAGTGGACGGGCACTGCCCCCTGGGGCCTGCCCATAGCGACAGGTGTGGTCCAACCTTGGGCCGTTTTGAGGGGGTGTTAATATATGCATACATATATGACCACCACTGTTAGGCTACACAGCAAGACACTTGAGCTATTGTATCTTAAAGAGAAGACATTAAGTGTTATAAATGTTTTACAATCATGAAAATTCACAAGAAAATAACTTAAAGTAGACCTGCATTGAAATAAATGCAGTCAGATCTTTGGACCAAAAAATGACTTATATTTACACATAAGATCCTTCTGAATGTAGTAAAGTAAATCTGCAAGCCCAGATCTGTCATTCAACGGAGAAATCTTCATTTAAAAATGACAAATTTACAGCTAAAGTTTAGCCCTCCGCAAAACTGTCATCACATCTGGGACACTGCCGAGACGTCAGGGAAAAGACCCTATCCCAGCATGAATTGCGTGCGCCAACTGTAATTTGTGGATTTACGTCAGTTTGCATCTGCACCTTTTTCTTGTCTTATACGGAAGGATCTACTTTTTTAAAACTTCATATTGTCTTGCGGCACGTTTAGTGAGTACACATTTCTTTTATTTGTGCTTGAAAATTATTTTGGGCGAATTTTTCATACGCCCGTTTGATTGATTGGTGTCGCATTGAAAATCTACTGTCTTTCGCCTCCGGTGTTACCGTCGCGGGGTACGGAGGCAGGACCCGCAAAGAATCCAAGTCATTAAAAACATATAAACCTCTCTCAGCGGCCACGGAGCTCTGTGGCTCCGATTACCGAGACGTGCGGCGCTGCAGAAAGTCTGTCCTTGCAGCAACAGGTGTCACGGGCCGCTCAGCGAGCGTAGTCTCTGGGCTTTTGCCAAGTTGGCTGCACCTCCATTCAGTAGACAGGGACGTGGTGCCGGCTGCACAGCAGACACGGGGGCAATGTGAGTGGCCCGCTTCAGCGTTTACCAAGCACGCAGACTCAGTAAGCGCAGCAGAGGCAGAGAGCGAGGCGTCGGGGAAGAACGTTGCCCGCTGTCGATGTCGCCGCTGATCTGAGCATGCAGAGCTGTATCTCACATTCATTGCAGCTTACTTTTGGATGCTGAAACCAGGACGTGTATAACAGTAACATTACTAACAGATAAAATCAATTTCAATGTGGGATCGGACTGAAGGCGGGAGTGCTCAGTCTTCTGCCGGACGTCACTGCAATGACCCGGATGTACAAACAGTTTTCACTGAGGGCCAAATTTTAGCTGCAAATTTGTCATTTTTAAATGAAGATTTCTCCGCTGAATTACAAATTTGGGCTTGCAGATTTACTTTACTGCATTCATAAGGGTCTTACAAATACATATCAGCTATTTCTTTCTGAGATCTGACCACATTTATTTCAATGCAGGTCTACTTTAAGACTGCTTCTTTTGCAACGCTGTTATCTTTTCCAAAGCCTAAGGTAGGGACATACCATTACACGTTTAACACCCCTATGCATTCATTACAGTTAGTTCAGTCCAACCAAGCCCTGTGTGGCCCAGATGGGACTTACGCTACTAGCAAGTATAGGAGGAGTGACCTGTGAGTGAAAAGATGGACAGAAAAAAGCCAGGTGGAGCTGACAAAGCTAGATTAAGAAAAGGAAAAGCTTTGGAGGAAGATGCTGCCAAGTGTGCAAAGCTCACAGATATTTTTCCAAGAAGACAGAGCGAAGAGGAAAATGGTAAATAGGGCCGGGAATAACAGGCTACATGCCTGTTGATGCCAGGATGTCAGCCGTATCAACATTTGTAGTCCAGTACCACCTCTTCCAGCTACTTATAGACTTCACTGACTTGGCTGGGCAGACACTGTACGATATTTTCAATCGTTGTACTCGGCTCCAGCTCAAACTGTGCAACAAAACCGCAGGGTTTAAAAGTTCAGAGTGCACGATTCATGGTCTCACACTGTACGGCCCGATGCTCTGATGCGATCTGACTGCTCACATTGTACGTTCAAAAACCACACGTGGGGCTCCTGTTTCCAATTTATTTCAATTTCAATTTATTAATTTATATAGCGCCAACTCACGACAAAGTCGCCCCAAGGCGCTTCACATAATTCACAACAACACAAATTAATCTAAAATCAAAATTAAAAGCAAGAAAAGCACAGTAAAAAGGTAAAACACAGTAGAATAAAAAGAAATTACAAAGCAAACACAAACAAATTAAAAAATTAATGATAAGACAGTCTAAAAAAGTGGGTCTTCAGTCTTGATTTAAAAATCTCCACCTTGTTAGACTGCCAAATAACAGCAGGTAGATCGTTCCAAAGAGCCGGACCACGGTAGGAGAAGGCTCTATACTCCACAGACTTTTTGTTCATCCTCGGAACACACAGAAGCCCTGCACCCTGCGAATGCAAGGGCCTCGCAGGTACGTAGGGCTTAACCAAGTCCGCCAGGTAGGAAGGTGCCAGTCCATGAACAGTTTTATAAACCAACAATAAAACTTTAAAATCCGATCTGGCAGAAACCGGTAGCCAATGAAGGGATGCCAGAATGGCAGTAATGTGGTCAAACCTTCTACTTTGTGTCAAAAGTCTGGCAGCAGCATTCTGTACCAACTGAAGTCCTCGAATGCTAGACTGCGGCAGGCCAGAAAATAAAGCATTACAATAATCCAATCTAGAAGAGACAAATGCATGAATCAGAGTGTCAGCATCAGCCATAGACAGGATGGGGCGAATCTTCGCTATATTTCTCAGATGAAAGAAAGCAATCCTCATAATTTCCCTAATGTGGAGGTCAAAGGACAACGTAGGATCAAAAATTACCCCAAGGTTCCTCTCAGTATGATGTATAACACATGAACCTAGGCTAAGCGCCAGCTGATCAAATTGATGCCGATGTCTTGCTGGACCAAGAACCATCATTTCAGTCTTATCAGAGTTCAAAAGTAGAAAGTTGCTAGACATCCAACTTCTTACTGCTGCGAGACAGTCCTGTAAATGAATGAAAAGCAACCTCGAAACGCCGCAAAATGTTCCCAAGGGGTGCCATATACAGGCAAAAAAGCAGGGGACCCAGAACGGATCCCTGCGGAACCCCGAACTTCATGCCCTTAAAGTCAGAGGTAGTGTCATTGCACAAAACACAGTGGGAACGGCCAGACAGATAAGACGTCAGCCACGCAAGAGCAGTTCCAGTAATCCCGAAACAGTTTTCTAGCCTATCAAGTAGAATAGTAGAAGTAGAAGTTTTCCAAAAGCAAAACGTAACAAGCTTTTTTTTTCTTTTTTCAAAAAAATTTATTTCATGCCTATCAGCGTGCACAGTGAGTGAAATCAGGTGGGGGAGACTGAACATATATGCACGCGCGCACACAGCCAACAGCAACATGATTCACGAGAGGACGGTAAAAAAAGAAAACATCAACATTCATAACAGGTGCTGCTACTTACACTGTTGTATAAATAAGCTATATTTCATATGGAGTCTTACAGCTGTGCTCATCTGTTGTAAATCCTGTTGTTGTTTGTTTGATTCCACTCACTGTGCACGCTGATAGGCATGAACTTTAATATGATATTAGGTTATTGCGAGGGAACGCAATTAAAAAAAAACACAAGACTTTACATGAGATGACTGTTTGCTCTCTCCGGTGTTTGCTCATGTACAGTGCTCCAGGTAATCAGCGCGTAGATGCTTGCTTGTAGCGCTGCTTCAACAGCGCGGAACCCTCACGAGTCACGAAGGCCGACCAAACAGGTTTGATTTTCATCCGACCATATGATTCCCGATCGGGAGGTGGTCGTGAGATGTTAAACGCAGCTCGTTACTCCATGTAGACTGCACGACGTAGGATGCACGATTAAGCTGAAACTCGGCGTGATCCAAAAAATTATTTCACGACTGAAAAATCAGCTGAAAAAGGGCCAAAAATCGCATAGTGTAAGCCCAGCCTTATGTGATGCACTGGTGAGTTAACAATACCGTTCTTGTTTTAACTAACTAACTTTTACTTTCTATTATAAGCCACCCAATTTTCACAGTCAGTCAGCACATACATGCTGGATTTAAATGCCACAGCAGAACTCTTATTATCCCTGTGCGCTGGCGGTTTGTGGGCCGGTTGGATATGAAACGCCCCTGCATTCCACTGTAGAAGACAGAAGATTTGGCCATGAAAAGAGTAGCTGTGAAATTCATGCTGCTTCTGACGGCGGAGCAAAAGCGCCTTTGTGTTGAAGTCTCACAGGACATGCTGTGACATGCCCACCTCTTCCACAATTTCTCGGATAGTCACATGACTGAAAAGTCGAATGGCTTCCCCCTGGCTGTCGCCCAGTTTCTGGCAAAATTTGATGCGGCGCTGCTCCAGTCGTTCCATCTTTTTCCTTGAAATGAAAATCCGCCGAGCGTGCTGCACACATCCCACACAAAGGCTGCTTACCAGAAAATCATGCAATCGACAGGCGTGAAAATTTGACGCATGTGCACGAAGGTTCAAGGTTTGCTCATGCAAATACACGTGATTCAAATCCATCAGGTTTTTGCAAAAAATAAAAAGGTCCGATACTTTTCTAACAGACCTTGTATTCCTGTGAGATAATGAGTATATCTCATTTAAATCAATTCTAAAATTTACCAGTAATAAAATTATAAAGATAACTGAAGTTTTAAGAGTGGTCATAATAAATATTTAAGAAACTTAAAGTTTATGTGCAGCTTCACCTGTTATTGCTCAAGCACATTGTAAACATTGACACGAGGGAGTTTGATGTGGAAGAGTTCAGAAAGATACGATTGGAATGTTTTGATTACCATTTACAGCTGGCGATGAAAGACTTGGGTGTTAACTTCGTGTTAAAGTCGGGGCTTCGCCTCTTGTCTGGGGGCCGGGCCCCACCCTCGTATGACTCGGTGGTCCCTATCTTATGCTTTGGATTCGGTTGCGGTGGCTCCTTTGCCCCCCCCCCCCCTTGCCGCCGCTTGCTCCCGCCTTCGGGGGCCGTGGCCCTGGTGGTGTGGTTCTGGGGCTCCCCCTATTGGTGGGCTATGCTGGCGCCCTGTGTGCTTCCCATGGTATGGGGCTGCTCCCTGTGCCTCTGTGAGGAGGGATGGTGTCGGGGGTGCGTTCCGGAGCCATCGGGCCGCTCCCCTGTTGGTTTGCCGTGCTGCCCGGTGGCTCTGGTGGCTGCCCTTCCTGGCTCCTGTGCCCTTCCACTGCCCCTTTTCTCCGGGTCCCCCCCGCCCCCCAGGGGCCCTGCATCCTGGAGATGGCTGCATGTTTGTGGCCGTCACCACAATTCGGTTTTTGGGTGCTCTTAAGGGGATTAACACTACGGTGTTCTAGATTAGGGTATGGATGCTTACTAATTAGACAACAGACTGTTGCTGTCACTGTTTGTTCATGTGTGGTTGTTTGTCATGGTATGTCGTATGGTTGGGGCCCCGTCTCCTTGGTGTCTCACGTCACAGTTATTGTCTTCTCCACTCGTCTCTCGTTCTTGTCTGTCTTCATGTTGTTTTGGTGGTTGGCCCTTCCTGATAGAAGTTGTCGGTTGGGTTTGAGTAGGATGTTGTAAGCTGATCGGGAAGGGCGGATGGGGGTCACACACACACACACCACGTTCACTCACGCACTACCTTATGTCTTGCAAGAATAAATTGTATATATGGGTATTAATGTTCATAAATGGTTTTGCCAGTGTGGCATTTACCATTACTATATATGCAGACGGGGAAGAAAAAAAAAAAGAACAAGAAGCTGCACTGAAAGAGATCTATCTGGGAAGAGACACATTCTGTATGTTGTTGCTCCAATGAGAGTGTCATGCTGAGCAGGGTGGCGAAAGTAGTCCGGTGAGCTCAATCTGTGGGCGAGCTATCCCACAGTGCCAAAATAGCAGAGATGTCGGTCCAATGAGAGCGGCACTCTGAGCAGCGTGGACCTTCTCATTCGCCTCGTTTTCCACTCCATTGGGAACCAAATAAAACCACTTTTTGCGACTGCTTCGGTGACTGCAGCCGAAAACTAAACAGCACACCACTTTCCTGTGTGAAGTTAAGCTGTGTATATATTGCGCAATGGGTGGCTGTCCCCATAAGTGGTTAAATCCCGCTATATTGCGCAGGGTTCAAACGAGACTGCGCTGCCCTATTATTATTATTATTAACAGAGCAGTTTCAGAGGTTGTTCTGTTCTCAGCTCAGATGAAGGATCTTGCTGGTGACAACGTGCCGTGACCATCAGCATATATTGCCGCAGGTGTTGAAGACAACATCCACCAACAACAACATGGTTCCCTGACAAGGGAACACATCTTCATGGATCATGTTTGCATATATGTGCACAGAGTGCCATCTTTCCAGTTATAGCTTTGATGTGGTTGTCAGGGCCAGCTAATTCTGAACCATCTTTTTAGTGTAAACCATCTGTGTTGTGCTCTCGGCGGATTTTCATTGCAAGGAAAAAGACGGAACGACTGGAGCAGCGCTACTGCATCAAATTTTGCCAGAAACTGGGCGACAGGCATGTGGAAACCATTCGGAAGATTCAGACGGTTTTCGGTGGCTTTTCAGTCATGTGACTATCCAGCAAATGACGCAATCGACAGGCGTGAAAAAATTCACACATGCGCACAAAGGTTCAAGGTTTGCTCATGCAAGCACACGTGATTCAAATCCATCAGGTTTTTGCAAAAAAAAGGTGTGATACTTTTCTAACAGACCTCGTATGTGCACACTTTTGAAAACTGTGTGCACAGATTCCTGTATTTGTTTATTGCACTGTCAGCTTCATGATTGTGTGTGTGTGTGTGTGTGTGTGTGTGTGTGTGTGTGTGTGTGTGTGTGTGTGTGTGTGTGTGTGTGTGTGTGTTAATTAAACAAAATTCCTACATTTTTGCTGTGTAAAATTTACTCTGCTGGGATAAACATTTAAATGGTTCCCCCCCCCACAACTGCCCCATGCCCCGCCTCCACTGCGCATGCGTCATTTTGAAGCTCAGACGCTCTGTGAACAGACTGTCTTCACCCAAAGTGATCAAATGGATTAATGGAATTATTAGCCATCAGATGACAAGGTAAAACCTCTTAAATCATTCTGAAGTCAGTTTTAAGCAGAAACAAGGCTGTTTTAAGCAGGAACAAAGCATTAATCGTGATGCTTTGAAATGACGGATGGTCACTGAACACAACGGATCGCAGCCCGTGTAGCTACAATGCTTTGATCGCCTCCTCTGTCTTTTCCGATGAAATAATGCTGAATTTATGTGGAAATGATTGTTGTACAAAAGCTTCAGATATCTGTCGCTGAAATAGATGGTGACCGGAGTGCAGTTTGAAGCAGAAACGTGGTGTTAATCAGTGAACCGCGGCTGATGACACATGCACAGTGAAGGTAGGGCGGACCGAGTTTTAGGGCGGACCGTTCGGCCTGAGACACCGTCTTGTCAATGCAAGTGGTTTTACTTCAATAAGAGTTGATTTTACACTATGTTGAGTTGATTTAGCCCTGTGGCTTAGACTGGGACCAAATTATCCCAGCAGAGCAAATTTTAATCAGGAAAACTTCCTGTGTATTTATGCTAAAATTCAGAGAATGAATAAAGATGAAAATATGAACAGATTTTATTGTCAGTAAGAGGTCACTTCTTTCCAGCAGACTTTTGTTGTCGTTTGAAATTAATGAGCTTTCCCTTTGACCAGTCACTCTTCAGGGACACCAAAGTGGGTTCAGGTTCAGGTCCAGCAGAGGGCGCTGTGTTCTGCTGTGGTCTGGAAAACACATAAAGCTCTGAGCAGTGGTGGAAAGAGTACTGGAAACATAACTACAAGTACTGTTACATAGTTGGAATAACACTCATTTACAAGAAATGTTTGAGTATTAAAAAAGTACTTTAGTTGAAAGTAATCTTCTCTAAAAGTACTGTATTTTCCTGGAGTATAAGTCAGTTTTCTGATTAATTTGGGAAGTCCTGTGACTTATCTGGTGCGACATGTCTCCAAAAAAAATAACGTATTCAGTGTACAAATTACCTTTTTGCACTTGATATTTTTGAATGATAAATAAGCAGTGAAATCAAATCAGTTATCCTTGTAGAAAATAAAGATCGAATTGTAAGGAGTATAAGTTGCACCTGTTAAACATGACTCTTGAAGAGTAAAATCCAAAGTCACACCATTTTTCAGCAGCTTTTTAATATGGGATATTTGTGCATTGTGTCATGCTCCTGCCCATGATGGGTTCATGTCTTAAGTTGCAGGTTCTCATTGGCCTCCAGGTTTGGAGCCTTCTATGTTTTTATTCATATCATGTCTTGCTTCCATTATGTTTGGTATTGTTTAATTTTCATGTCAGGTTACCACGCTCAGTTTGTTATTGATTTTGTTTCAGTTATCTTCTGTGTATCATTTGCTGGCCACATATTTATATTATTTATTGTCTGCTTTCACTCTTGGTCCCTTATGTTGCTTTAGTCTTAGTTTATTTCTTTTTATCACATTTACCATATCATACATTAGTCACTGGTTTTGTTATCATTTATCTTCAAGTGTTTCTTATCTGATTATGTTCAGTTTGCCACTTATTGTTTATCAGTTAGTTCCTTTTATTTTTTGCACTGTTTTGTAGTCTCAGGTTTTGTCATTTTGTTCATTTGTGTAGTCTTAGTTTATGTTGTCACATCACTATTGGTTATTGCATTTACTTTTATATTTTAATTAATTTATTAATTTAATTATATTTTCTAATTTTGATTATAATCATTGATCTTCTTGTTTCCCGCCATTTACTTTAGTCATGTCATTTCCTAGTCTTTTCCCCTTTTGTTTTGTTCACGTTAGGGTGATTCTTAGACTACGGGCACTTATTATGTCCTTTGATCATATTGTATGAAAAACAGAAAAAAGGGGAAATTTCACACTTTTATAGTTATCTTTACAATGAAAGTGTGTTAAGAAATTTGTTCTAGTAGTCTATGATGACTTTTTCACCTTTTTTCAGCATCATTATATGCAAATATTGCCGTTTTGTGCTTGTCCCACACCCAGACTTTTGATCTTCAAAGAGAAAAATGAATGGTAAAGAAACGTTTTTTTCTAATGTTTTAAAATATCTCTGAATAAAATATCAGTAAAATAATCAAAACATAATTGGGGTATTCAATGTCATACAACTGTTGTGATTTTTTTTTTAAACAAAATGTAGTTGTCCCACACTATTGCCGTAATTTCCACCACAACACTGTAATGTCCCTAAACAGTTTGTATGAAAGATTGTTTGGGTAGTTTCTATGGAGATAAACAGTGACATCAGAGCACATGTATATAGCGCCAAATCACAACAAACAGTTGCCCCAAGACGCTTTATATTGTAAGGCAATGGTGTGGTGGAAATTACATTTACAAGGCCAATAGTGCCCGTAGTTAAAGAATCACCCGTTAATTGTTGTTTGTTGAGCACCTCACATTTGCACCGTAGGTTTTTCAGTCACTTAGTTATCTTGCCCCAGTTTGCTTTGCTTTTGTCTCACTGCACTCTCTTGCACATACCTTTGTCGTCCCCGGTCACACCCCCTTCCAGAGACTTACACAGACCTGCTTCACATCACCTAGATTAGTTTGCTCCTTGTTTAATCCCTCAGAGCTCACTGCCAAATTGTTGATTTTGTGTCACTTTCCAGCCTCCATCCCGTGCTTTGTTTTGTACTGTTTTGCTTGTCGGTATTTTGAGTTTGTCTGTTTTTGACCTTGAGTTTATCTTGCCTCTGAGAGCCCAAACACTTTATTTTGACTTGTGCCTGTTTATTGACTTCACCTCAGCCTCTTGTCTGTCTGCTACCTCTGCCACGCTGCTGGACCACACGTGTACCGACCTCCTGCCTGTTATACACATTAAACATTTTTTGAACTGTATCAGTCGTGTGAGTTTGCAGTTGTGTCCATACTGTTTGTGCCACACTTGATACATTGTTGTTGTATCCTTTTTATATTGGCATTTACTCTTAAATTATCAAAGTTTATTTTGTTCAGTGCTTTGATTCCTGTTGAAGTCCAGTGTCCCATGTACTCCGAAACTAGTAGTAAAATATATATCTGTAAAAACTAAGTCTCTTCAGCTGCTCCCTTGTTTTTCCACTGGGGGTCCACGAGGTTAATCTGCATGTTGATTTTGGCACAAATATTATGCCAGCTGTCCATCCTGTCACAACTCCACTTTACAAGGGGAACAATGCCAGTGGTGGGGTTTGAACAAGGAACCTTCCCTGCTGAAACCAAATGCAATAACCACTTGGTCACCACCCCTATACAGGGTAAACCCAGAAATGCTGACAAGTTTTGGACAGTTCACTTTCTGAACCTTTTAAGTTTTACCAGAAGCTGATTTTCTGAGTTCAGAGTTGATACAGTTTCATTTGGATGAATGCGAAACTCATTCATCACTCAACTTCAACCGCTTATCCAGGATCATGTGACGAAATACATTTCCTATATGTTCTTTTTGTGAATTGTTCTTTAAATTGTGTCGGTAGCATGACCCAAGCAGCAAATCATCAGAGGGAGTTTTTTTTCTTACCACTGTCGTCTGTGTGCTTGCTCTGGGGGTTGGTAAGGTTAGACCTTATTTGTGTGAAGCACCTTGAGGCAACTTTGCTGTGATTTGGCACTATATAAATAAAATAAAAAAAAATTGAAATTGACCCCAGACTTCCACTTCCCGGGTAATATTGACCACCTATGACTGGTGGATTCAGAGCTGTTCCCTGGCCAGTGTGCAGATATAATCTCTCCACCTAGTCCCTAGTCTCCTCCCAGATGGACGTGCCTGGAACACCTCCCTAGGGAGGCGTCCAGGGGGCATCCTTAGCAGATGCCCAAACTACCTCAGCTGGCTCCTTTCAATGCAAAAGAGCAGCGACTCTTCTCAGAGCTCCCCATGGATGACCGATCTTCCCGCCCTATCTCTAAGGGAAACATGAGCCACCCTCCTAAGGACGCCCATTTCGGCCGCTTTTACAAGTGATCTAGTTCTTTCGGTCATGACCAAACCCTCATGATGATAGATGAGAGTAGGAGTGAAGACTGAACAGCAACTCACGCTGCTGCAGCTGCTCGCATTGTGTTCCATGGGACGAACTGCACCACATGGCGCTGCTGATTTGGAGGAAAATGAAATAAAATCAGCTGTATAATTAGTGAATATCACTGGGTTGATATAAATAATACATAAAGGGGGATGCAATACAGAACCCCGCGGTTAAATAACCCTGGTAAAAAAACAAAACACAACATTCACAGGATTTGAAATGACACTTCCTAATTACCAGACAGCAACTCTACCACTGCACCACAATCACCGTCTTGTAACAGGAGCATGAAATGACTAAACTCAACAAGCAGACAAATGTATTTTCTAAAAAAAAAAAAAAAAAAAAAAAAGCACTGTGATAACTGACCAAACAGCATTTGCTGCAGTGTATTTCTGCTGATATGTGACTGGAAGTGGCGTATTTGTCGTACTGTTGGCCTTTCACATTGTCCTGTGGTGTGAAGCTCACTGTCCTGTCAGACAGACGTGATGTTTAGATCACTTACTGCATGTCCACATAAACTGACGATCCGGTCCAGCTGGACCTCTCAGAGTGTGCACTCTCCAGCCCATCGCAAGCGATATATGTTTTTATGTTTTCGATGTGAGTACAGCAAGCGCACACACGTGCGTCCGTCAACACATGGTGCATGTTCTGCAGCTCTGATGTCCAGGTCCAGAGATGTTAACAACTGCCACGCCCTCGTCCGGTCAGCGCACAGACCAAAGTGTCCCTCTGTGATCAGATGAGGTCCCCCCTCTGCTTCTCTGTTCCAGCCTGAATTTGAATCAAGCCGTGCCCTACAACTCCTCAGGATGATATTCAGCGGGCCCTCAGATATCAAACACCTCCCCCTGTGGTTACTCCAAAAAACCTCCAGGGTCTTGCTCAGGACACCAACTGTGTACTTGTCTACAAGTCCTCTAGCCAGACAGAGTCCAATCTCCCATATAATATTCTTATTTTCAAGCCAGATTCAGTTTAGTTATTTAGTCATTCATGAAAACTCCTGTTTATGCTGAAATTCAGAGGATAAATAGTCATGACAACATAAATTCAGAAACATGTTAGTGTCAGTAAGAGCTCACGTCTTTCCAGCAGATGATCGCTGTTCTTTGAAAACAAGAGGTAGCTTCATTGACCGGTCACTCGCCATAGACACACAGCTGGGTTCAGGTTCAGGTTCAGCAAAGTGGACTCTTTCCTCCTGTGGTCTGGAACACACACATTGAGCTCTGAGTGTGAATAATGATGGTATGGTGATGTGGCCTCTGACCTGGTCAACAGTCACAGGTTAAGATCCTGGTCTCACCTCTGATCTTTGATCTGGATCTCATGGTCCCCACACAGACCGGTTTTCAGGGGTCCCTCCTCGGTGTCCTCACACTGATCCATAGCAGAGTCTACAACCTTCACATAAACACAACAACATGCTGTCACGTAACATTTTCCAGCATTCCTCTGTGTCACATGACAAACTCTGACAGAAAAACTTTGAATTAAAACTAAATTAAACGTTTTTTCTTATATTTTTTGGCAGCAGAACCACAGAGCAACAGTGCCCACATTCCAGCTTTTATCTCCATCATCTGATCCATGCAGTAGGGGTGGGTAAAAATATCGAAAAATCGATGCATCGTAATGATCCGCCCCCTAATTCAATATCAATTATGCAAGCTCTCTGAATCGATTCACCTCCTGGCCATTGGGGGGCCTCTGCGCAACATTCGCGTTTTACGGACGGAAGCTGCACGCAACCAAACAACAACAACATGGCGACGAAGGCAGGTAATTTAAGATCAGACGTTTGGACTCATTTTGGATTCTCGTGTAAATCCGGAACACAAGAAATAGACAAACGTAGGGTGGTGTGTAAGTTGTGCCAGGCAGAATTAAAGTACAACAATGTGGATGCTCTGCAACAACCCGCGGCTAAACCTGTTGATTCAAAACAGACGCAACTCGACAAAGCTTTTGTCTGCAAACTAGCGTCCAGCTCTGTCCGCGCACAGAAGATAACTGAGTCCGTGGCCGTCTTCATTTGCAAGGACCTTTGACCGTACAGCATCGTGGAAAATGAAGGTTTTCAGAAGATGGTACACACACTTGAACCACGATACGCTATACCAACACGAAAACACATGACAGAGGTCGCCATCCCGAAGCTGTACACAGAGGTGAAGACAGAGTTTTTGGCAGCATTGAAGTCGGCAGAGAGAGTGGCTCTTACGTGTGATGGTTGGACTTCTAGAGCGACAGACCCATATGTAACTATCACTTCTCATTTCATTTCTAATGAATGGGAATTAGTGTCACATGTTCTGCAGACCCGAGCCCTGCACAGAAGCCACACAGGGAGCAATATGGCGAACTTGTTGACAGAGGCAATACATGAATGGGGTTTAACTGATAAAGTACCGGCAATTGTCACAGACAATGCCGCTAACATGCTACTTGCTGTCAGTCTCATGGAGTCATCACTGCATGTAGGCTGCTTTGCCCATGTATTCAATTTGGCTTCACAGGCTGCTCTTAAAAACCCAGCTGCCGCACGGCTTCTTGGTAGAGTGAGACGCATCTGCACTTTTTTTCACTGGAGCACCTTAGCCTGTAATGCACTTAAGAAGAAACAGCAGTTGCTGGACCTCCCACAGCACAAACTAATAACTGATGTACCTACGCGTTGGAATAGCGCATTAGACATGTTGGAGAGATTTTTGGAGCAACAACCAGCTGTCTCTGCTGCACTTCTTGCCCCTGAAGTACGAAAACAAGAAAAAGATCTGTGCACCCTTACTGAAGCAGACATAACTGCAGCAGAGAACGTTGCAGAGGCCCTGAAGCCACTGAAGAAAGCCACCAAGACTCACCAAGTCTCAAGAAGGTACCCCAACACTGTCTGTCATCGCACCCCTAAGAGCAAGACTTCTGGAGGAGATGCAACCAGCCCCCGATGACTCTGTGATGGTGAAGGAGATGAAGTCTGCTGTGCGTCAGGATCTCCAGAAAAGGTATTTGTTCTACAAACACAATCATTATGACATTGTAAGAATGAAATAAGAATTTCATCATCATGTGACAAAACGATTTACCCTAATGTGAATTTATTTAATTTATTTCAAGGTACACAGGCCTGAAAGATGACCTGTCCATAGCCTCAGTTCTGGATCCTTGCTTTAAGGCCCTGCCTTTTCTGTCAGATGATGAGCAGAAGAATGTCTTCACCAAACTCATCACTCTCACTGAGGAACTGGCAACTGATAAAAGCTCTGTAAGTACAACTGTATATTGAATGAAGATTCAGACTGTGTGCACACAGAATATTTGTATTGTGTTTTCTCATGGAATGCAGTCAGTCTCAGTCTGTAATTATTTAAACACTCACTGGCAAAATTTTGCCTCCATTGTACACTCCCACATACGATTATCGCATTATACTCGTATAATCACAGAATTCTAAAGGTCTTCTTTATTAATGTCATTCATTTATTTTTCAACAGAGTGGGCCAATAAATGCAGCAGACAGTGAGGCAGTTCAGGTGCTGGAGCAGCAGGCAGAACCACCTGATGACCCTGTGCCCCCATCAAAGAAAGCAAGGGACTCTTGTGCTCTGGCTGATCTCCTGGGGAACACATATACCCAAGTAGCAGTGTCCACTGCAGATGACAAGGCATTAGATGAGGTGATGAGGTATAAAGAGGTAAAACTACTGCCACTCTCCACCAATCCACTCCACTGGTGGAGGGAACATGAGAGGGAATTCCCCTTGTTGTCATGCCAAGCCAAACGATACCTCTGTATCCCTGGAACTAGTGTACCAGCTGAGAGAATCTTCTCAACAGCTGGTGACATTGTCACGGACCAGAGAAGTGCGTTGAAGCCTGAACATGTAGACCAGCTGCTTTTCCTTAACAAAAATATACATGTGCACACTTAATATGTGACCAGAAATGAAGGGACATGGTTCAGTGGTTCAGATGTTATTATTCAAAAAATGTTGTTGAGGTATATCACAATTTCCAAGATGTAAGACAGTTTACACGCACTTGACTTTTCATTTTGATACAGAACTGTCATGTTTTTTACTTTTGTACTACATATGCACAAGTGAGCTATTATGGTGCTGCTAATGTTTTATTTTCAGATGTTGTGAGGTATATCACAATGTTCAGGAGGAAAGATATTTTATTTAAGTTAACGGGCACTTTTTCATTTTGATACAGAACTGTAATGTTTTTTACTTTTGTACTACATATGCACAAGTGAGCTATTATGGTGCTGCTAATGATTTATTTTCAGATGTTGTGAGGTATATCACAATGTTCAGGAGGAAAGATATTTTATTTAAGTTAACGGGCACTTTTTCATTTTGATACAGAACTGTAATGTTTTTTACTTTTGTACTACATATGCACAAGTGAGCTATTATGGTGCTGCTAATGTTTTATTTTCAGATGTTTTATTGCCCAAAGATGTGAATCGTGAGGTTCTTAACAATACCCAGCCCTACCATGCAGTATCAGGTCGCGGGAGCCTATCCCAGCAGTCATAGAGCGTGAGGCGGGGTACACCCTGGACAGGACACCAGTCTGTCTCAGGGCCACATATACACAAACAAACACATTCACACCCACACACACAATTTAAAGTTTTCAATCCACCTAACGTCTTTGGATGTGGGAGGAAGGCGGAGCACCCGGAGGGAACCCACGCAAATACAGAGAGAACATGCAAACTCTACACAGAAAAGCTACAGGTAGGAATTGATCCCATGACCTTCTTGCTGTAAGGCAACAGTGCTCACCACTAATCCAGTGTTGCCCCAACATGTTTAAAGCCTGGTACAAAAACAAAAACAGATTTAATAAACACATGAACCAGGGTTAGCCTGTTAGCTGGTGGTTCACACTTGGAGAGAGGGGTGTGTTCAAGCTTCTTTTGTCACACCCAAGCTCCACCCCTTTATGCTATAATGAGTTCATTGTGAATCAACATCTGCTCTAAAACTGGACATTTTAACATTGAACCTTATGGGAAAGTGCTCTGCTTTGGAGCCAGCCTCAGGTGGCCAGTCAGGGAACTACAAGAAATATAACTTCTGTTTTGGGGCCAAAATTCAGCCACTAGTGTTGCTGCTTGGACACCCCAAGTCCAAAATTCATGAATAAATACAAGAATACGCCAAAGTGTGCATGTTCTTCACAAATAAATGTAAGTCTGTTGGAGCCATTATCTTTGGTCAAATGCGTGGTCTGAGGTCCGACTGCGAATTGAATCTCTTCCACCATCACCCTAAAACTAGAGGAAACAACTGCAATCCAACATTTAACAATTAATGACGTCATTCACAATTAAAAAAACAATATTTACCTGATCAGCAGCAGCCAACAAGCAGCGGCAAAAAGACACAGACGGCAGTCCAAAAGACAAACTGAAAAACTCCACCTCAGGTTCTGTAGAACAACTCATATATGGTCACATAACTTTAAACACAGTGTCATTTTGTGTCAGACATAAGTCATCTGCGGTCTCACTCTCATTTTGTCTTTCTGTGGCTGTAATTCCTGACACTGTAAAAACAGGATTCAGCTAGTTTTTGAGAGCTGAGTGCACATAATGAAAATCACCCGACCTCACAGGAAGTTCAACAATTAATCACTTTGTTCATTTAATAATCAGCTTCCTTTTCCTGCTGTTAACATCTCTTGGGTGTTTGTGTCTTTCTTCATCTTTGGTTATTGTGACAAACAGAGATCTCGTCACTGTATTTTCTGTGAATAAAATGTTACCAAATCAACATCTCAAAAATAAAATACTGATCTTCCTGATTTGTTCACTTCTGTTATGTGCCTCTGTGAAATGTTACATTACTTAAGGGTCAGAATCATTTATCACATTGGTGTTGTTTGTGTATTGAATGACTGTCACATATATGGAGTCTTCCATGATCAGTGACAGTTCCTTTTTAATTTTTACAAGCAAATATATTATTTTTAAGATTTTAACTTTTGTAGGGCTAATTGAAGTTCAAAATGCTACCGCCCTGATTTTTTATATATTTTATCATAAATAAACACTATACAAGTTACCGATGTGTACAGCGGCAACACCTTCCAAATATAGAATGGGCCATAGGTGGGATGAAGTTACTGTGAAGTCATTCTCAAGTCATCAATCTGCAAGTCTCAAGTCAAGTCAGCTTGCAAACAACTGGTGGTCATTATGACTTGAGACTTGACTCAAGTCCGCTGAGTCAAGCTTTTTCTGTAAAAATGAGAAAGAATGATGAGATAATGCCTTAACGCCAATTCATCTCAAAAATAAAATACTGAGCTTACTGATTTGTTCACTTCTGTGATGTACCTCTGTCAAATGTTACTTTTGTCTTTATTCTCGATTTATCATTTAAAATCAAGCTGCTGCTGTGTCCCACTAGACACCGACAGCATCACTTCCTATAATTTAATTTCTTCACCGCCAACAAATGTGTAACAGACTGTCAGGGTCTGACGGTTTGTTTGGTTTTCTGCTTCGTCTTTAGTCTGTTTTGTTATTCTCCTTTTGCTCATGTATTGCTTTTCTGTGTGTTCTTTTCTTGTTGGGATTTTTCTGCTTGGGTCTGTCTGCCGTTTTCTCTCTCTCCCTCTCTCTCTGACCACGCCCTGTTTCTGGTCCTTTCCATGCACACCTGTTTGTGATCTACTGAGTGACACCTGGAGTTATATAAGCTCACCGGCTGTGTTTGTTCCTCGCCAGATTGGTGCGCCCTGTGCGTTCATTCCAGCTCTCAGTTTCATGTCCATGTCCATTCCTGCCTGCTTCATTGTGTTCTTGACCTCCAGCCAATTTGTTCCGACCTCGCCTAAGCCTGATTATCATTGCACTCCTGCTGTTTTTTGGACTGCCTTCCCGTGTACTGACCACTGCTTTCCCCACCACTAAAGCCTTTCGGCAACCAGAGCTGTTTGTGTGAGCCTCGCATTTGTGTCCTACCTAACCAGTCTGTCACAGACAACTTGACCTCATTTCTGAATAGCAAAAATCATTCATATTCACCTGACACATATAAAGGAATATTGGCAGTCATTTCAGACTGGCGTCCTGTCCTGGGTGTACCCCGCCTCACGCCCTATGACTGCTGGGATAGGCTCCAGCCCCCCGCGACCCATAACTGGATTAAGCGGTAGAAGATGAATGAATGAATGAATGAATGGCTGAATGGCTGTCATTTTTCATGTTGATTAATTTGTTATTGCTTAAATGATTTGTCATGCAACAGCTTTTTTTTTTTTTCATTTCCAAATACATAATCATGTAAAATTCAGGTTTATTACCGTCGCTCTTTCATACCTCTTCCTTCCCTTTTTCTCTCAAGATGATTTATTTTAATTTCTGCTCCTTTTACGCCATCAGCAATATATTTGTCAGTGACCTAATAAACAACAGCACTGTGATTCTCTTTAACAGGATAATAACATAATAATAATGACTTGGATTTATGAAGCGCTTTTCAAAACTCCCAAAGTGCTTTACAAGTTGCATTATTCATTCACTCATACTGGTGGTGGTAAGCCACTAGGCCCTTTTGTAGCCACAGCTGTCCTGGGGAAAACTGATGGAAGTGTGGCTGCCATTCTGTGCCTACGGCCCCTCTGACAACCACCTCATTCATACACAGACAAGTTGGGTTGAGTATCTTGCCCAAGGACACAGCAGCAATATATAGATTCATGACTGGTTGGGAGTTGGATCCAAAGCGTTGACCCTTCGGTCACAAGATGGCTCGTTCTACCAACTGAGCTATTGCCACCCACATATATAGTATATCTCTCAAATATATCAAATGTTCACTCTCAACATTTTAAAACAAATTTTGTGCTTATTATTTAGAAAACTAATCTGGCACCATTCTGCACGTGTTACAACAGCGTGGCTTTGTAGTAAAAGAGTGCAAGTACTAGACTGGCCTGCCTGCAATCCAGACCTGTCGCCCATTGAAAATGTGTGGCACATTATGAACCGCAAAATATGACAACGGAGATCCCGGACTGTTGAACAACTGAAGTCGTACAACAAGCAAGAATGGGAAAGAATTCCACCTACAAAGCTTCAACAATTAGTGTCCTCAGTTCCCAAATGCTTATTGGGCCTCATGTATCAACGTTGCGTACGGCGATATTTGAGCGTATATGGGGTGTACACCAAAACGGCTGCGCTACTTGGCATTTATCAATGTGGTCGTTGGCGTACGCTGCGCTGAAAATATACACCAGGTCGAGAGGTGGCGTAAATTATACACCAAAATGAACCAGCGCTGGAATCCACATAAAAATGAAGATGATCAACATGATAAACAGTGCCATTATACAAATCAATGCATATGTTACATAAATAACACTTTCCTGATTATACTACATAATAATCAATACAAATCCCACTTTTGCAGGATTGTTATGGAGCACAATCCGTGGCTACAGCGCTGACTGCAAAGACAGCGCTGCACGCCCTTTTCTCCAGACTTCCAGCCTGGAGCCAGAGCAGCACTGAGCTTAACTTTATGTGGTGTGATCGTTTTAGACAATGAAATTGATAATACCAACTGTAGTTTCATCATTCCCTTAATTCGCCCGTGCTGCAACCAGGTTTTGTCGTCTCCATTCGGTTGTCACAATAAAATAAATACAGAAATACATTTAAAAAATAAAGAAATCTGACAGATTAGGCGTGTCTTATTAATTGAGCGAGCAAATATCCACGTCAAGAATTATTGACATGTGAAAAGAGAATACAGTGGTCCCTCGCTATAACGCCGTTCACCTGTCATGGCCTCGGAGTCTCGCGGAGTATTTAGTCCAATTTTTTCATGCCTTTTTTTTTTACAGTGTTCTGTGTTCTGCGTATCTGTTTATAAGAATCTTGTCACCCAGAAGAAAAAAGAGCACCAACAACTACTCATAACTGTGTTTGTCACTCGGAAACAAACACCTGCAGCCAGGTGTGAGTGGAAAAAGGCGCGGCGTCAGGACGCAGAATCTGTGACATACTGGTGAGTCACTATTAATAATTTCTTATGTGTCCAACCTCGTTCGTTGATCATTAAAATTAATTCGTTAGTTCTAAATGCCATCATAATTATTTATAGGAAAACTTTCTATTTTTATTTCTCAAACAAATGTTTGGGACTGAAACAGTTTGGTATTATTTTCCTACTAAGGTTTGAACTTTGAGAGTGTTTACACACGAGAGAAAAGTGAGAAAATGTTCATGCCTGATTGAGAAAGTGTATAAACCGTGTAGTGACGGGTTTTACAGCTCTGAAACATCTATAATAATTGTAAAAAATAACGCTGACTACGTCGCGGTTTTGCGTATTTCGGGCTATTTTTTAGAATGTAACTCCAGCGATTAATGAGGGACCACTGTAACACTTTATTGATTATATACTACAAAACTATTGATACGACGGCCGCTTTTGACACTCTGTTGGCACACGTCGTGATTGGTGAAGTTCTTTTTCATTGCCGTCTTCCTGGCTTCCATGTTGTAAAATGAGGGTGTGTCTGAAGCGGAGTCTGAATATTTATGGGCGTGTTTATTATAATTACGATCGTTTCCACCCGCCGCATTTATCAAGATCATGTCAGGCGTACGCCAGAAATGGGCAGGTGCGCACTGCTTGATACATGTCACGGCGACTTTGGTGTATTTCAAGTTTACGTCGTAAATTTATGCCACAAGTGCGCAACATTGATACATGAGGTCCATTGAGTGTTGTTAGAAGGAAAGGTGATGTAACACAGTGGTAAACATACCACTGTCCCAGCTTTTTTGAAATATGTTGCAGGCATCCATTTCAAATGAGCAAATATTTGCACAAAAACAATAATGTTTATCAGTTTGAACATTAAATATCTTGTCTTTGTGGTGTATTCAATTGAATACAGGTTGAAGAGGATTTGCAAATCGTATTCTGTTTTCACAATGTCCCAACTTCATTGGAATTGGGGTTGTACATGTGTGTATGTTCTGCTCACGTTTTAGGAAATCATTTGCTAGTCGTTCACACATTCTGGTCCAAAGACAAACAAAAACAGCTGTCGATCATTTTCACTGTCAGTCTGTTCAGAGTCACATGTTACAAACAGGAATGGAGACAAAAAGCTTCATTTCTCTGAAGCCAGAGTCACCAACCTGCTCCTGGAGATCACCTGCTGCCTGTAGGTTCTCCGTGTGGACCTGCTGCAGCCACGGCTGATATAATAATAATAATATAATAATAGTAATAATACATAAGTTTTATATAGCGCTTTTCATGACACTCAAAGACGCTTTACAGGTGAAAACATGTAGACAGTACAACACACAGTATAAGGATAGGCAGGACAGAGGTAGGGAGAAAACAACAGTACAATGAAAGACAACAAAGGACAACAACAACAGATCTGGAGGGAGGAGATGGTGGTGGTTGATGGAACTGGAGAAGCAAGCCTTAGGTGTTATACGTGGTCTGGGAAAAGGTGGGTCTTAAGATGGCGTTTGAAGGACGGCAGTGAGTCAGACTCTCGGATGGCCAAGGGAAGGGAGTTCCAGAGGGTGGGGGCGTCGATGGAGAAGGCTCTGTCACCCAGGGTGCAATACTTGGTCTTGATGGTGGGGGTGAGGAGGTTGGCATAAGTTAAGTCCCGTGTCTGGGGAGGTGATGGTCTTTGGTTAAGCTTTGGGCTTGAGGCCAGAGGATCCTCTGTTCAAACCCTAGCCTGACTGGAAAATTCACTAAGGGCCCCTTGAGCAAGGTCCTTAATCCCCAAGTTGTTCCCGGTGTGTAGTGAGTGCCTTGAATGGCAGCACCCTGACATGGGTGTGTGAGTGTGAATGTGAGGCAAAATTGTAAAGCACTTTGAGCATATGATGCAGATGGAAAAGTGCTATATAAATGCAGTCCATTTACCATTTACCATTTCTTGTTATCTCACAGGCATCATATGAAAGAGCTTCAGAAAAGCTTCTTCATGGAACGCTCTGAGATCCAACAAAACTTCATTCTCAGAGTTTTAAGGTGAAGAATTCAAAGTTTTGGGTTTGTTATGTGTCGGACGCAGCCCGGAGAACCGACCAGCGTTTGAAGGACCCAGTATAAAATAAGCAGAGCACGTACAAAGATAACAGAGTTTATTGAACATAACAGTGCTGTGAAAATATAAAAGTGCGCGGTCTGGCGTGGTGATTGCGGTGACCATCCCAGCAGCGTAACGGTCCGGAGCCAGAACTGGTTCGGACCCAAGGACCCCGCCGCACCCCCCAGGTGGCCGCGACAAACCGAGTCTGTGAAAGAAGGAATCATTATGTGAGTCCACACTCAAAACACAGAGAGAAACGCTCAAAGGTGCACAAACAGCAAAACTTCCTGGCTTAATTACTAATCAGCTTCCCACCCTGCAGGCATGGAAACATCCAGTTCACAAACTACTGCAGCGGAAGACTGATTTAAACGACCACATACAGCTTAATATAATAAGGTGTGGGGACACCACATTTACTGACTGTATAAATGTTAGTCACAAAATCTAACGTACCTCAGGAAGTGTGCTGATGAGCGTGAGACCTCACCCTCTCCTCTTTCACAGGCCATGCATCAAACCTGGACGTTCTCTGCATCCACTGATGATGAGATGGCTCCCGAGACGACGATCTCACCCGTCTGGTCACAAGTCGAGTCTCTGGCAAATACACACTGTGTACTCCAGTCTTACAATGCCACCATGTTTCCAATCCATGTAGATTGCACACAGCTGTGAGTCCTGACGAGCCGCTATGGTGATCAGGGTGAGGTCCTGATAAACTCAGCTACACAGCCACTCAGTCCCAAGCAAGCCACCTGGAAGGAAAAACAAAAGAGCAGAACAAAAGGCAGCCAGGTCCCCCAGCCATACAACAGGGTTTATGTTTCAACACAACTGTCACCCAAAAATTGCATGGAGCCTTGCAACTTCATTATTATGAAGTTGAACAAATAAATAAATACACGTGACACAGCTCCAATCTGCATGCTGCTATCTTCTTCTATGCCAGACTGTTGGACAGCAGGCTTCAGCACTGACAGGCTGAACTTGTGACATCTAACAAATCAAATAATGCTCTGGGAGGGACTTTGCTCCAAACCAGAAAACAGCTATTTCATTTTATGATGTGGTTAGGTCATAAATAATGTCTGCATTTAATCATTAGTGATCGATCTCTGCCCCCCTTCACGGCATGTCTTTTTCCTGGTTCTTTCCCTCAGCCCCAACCAGTCTCAGCAGAAGACTGCCCCTCCCTGAGCCTGGTTCTGCTGGAGGTTTCTTCCTGTTAAAAGGGAGTTTTTCCTTCCCACTGTGGCCAAGTACTTGCTCATAGGGGGTCGTTTTGACCGTTGGGGTTTTTCATAATTATTGTATGGCCTTGCCTTACAATATGGAGCGCCTTGGGGCAACTGTTTGTTGTGATTTGGCGCTATATAAGAAAAAAGTTGATTGATTGATTGATTGATAAAAGGGTAAAAACATGTTAATATTTGACAGAGAGAGCATTTGATCCCTTCTTCAAAAATGACACACATTAGCTTTAATCCATTGAGGCAGAGAGCTGTCAGGAAGTTTTTCTGTTCTCTGACAATGTTTTTCTTTCAGCATTTTTGAGTGAGATTGCATTACTTTTTTTAAACAATATCATAAAATTCTCTTATTTGAACAAGAGCTGCACTAGGGCTAATTTCAAACCTACTCTTCAAAGGATAAAACCTAGACTAGAAACTTTCTGAATCATAGTTTTTCACACTTTCCAGTGTCACTAAGTGAGACTGTGAGCGCTGAAGATGATTGTTTAAATGGTAAAATGGTAAATGGCCTGCATTTATATAGCGCTTTTCCATCTGCATCAGACGCTCAAAGTGTTGGGAAAGTGTCAGTACACGGACCCACAACAGGGGGCGCAAATGAACGGACAATGGAGAAAGTCAAATAACAAGGCTTTACTGTTGTGAACGTGCACAACGAATACAACCAATCACGAAATGGACAACAGTCAATTCACAAAAGTGTCGTGTGGGCAGGCTCGAAGATAGGAGACGCCTCTCCAAGGTAAGACCCGAACCACACGGCTTCCTCCGCCACAGGACCCCGGAAATACTGGAGCCGCCAAGTCCCGAACTCCCAGGTGGCCACTGCCTCCGCGTGTCGGACCTGGTACTGCTGGCGAGGAACAAAGAACAGTTAGATGGGGGCGCGTTTGCACCCAAGACTCCGAACAGCAGGGAAGTTACCTCCACCTCTCGTTGGAACAGTAATCCACAAGCTATACACTAATCCAAAAGGATACACTCCGTCAGCTTTGATACGTTACCTCGTAGGTAGAAACGATATCTCGGCAATGAGGTGGAGGTGCCGTCCTGCTGATATACCCCACAGATGATTGCCGTCAGCTGTCTCAGGTGATGGGTGACAGCTGTCACCGTAGCTGCTCACGTGAGGCGGCGGCGCCCTCTGGTGCCTGGAGCCCGCACTCCAGGCAGGGCGCCCTCTGGTGGTGGTGGGCCAGCAGTACCTCCTCTTCAGCGGCCCACACAACACAAAGCACTTTACAATTATGCCTCACATTCACCTATTCACACAGGCACATTCACACACCAATGCGAGGGTGTTGCCATGCAAGGCAGCACACTGGGACCAACTTTGGGATTAAAGACCTTGCCCAAGAGCCCTGAGTGATTTTCCAGTCAGGCTGGGCTTTGAACAGAGGAAACTCTGGTCTGAAGCCCAACGCTTAACCACCAGACCATCACCTCCCCAAGATCGTTTATGACCCCTTCGCCTTAGCACGAAAGAGCATGAATGAAGCCGAATCACTGTGTTATTTTTTTCTTTTTCCAGCCAGTGTGGACATTCTGGAGTTTTATTTTATGTCCTGATTTGTGTGGACCCAGCGATCACGTAGCTTGTGTTGTGGCACACACCTGCCGCTGTTCCAGTATGTTTTAATGGTTATTTATGTTGTGACGGGCTGGCCAAACTGTTGGTATGAGTCCGTCTTCAGAGGTACATGTTATGGGTGTCATGACAGGTGTATGACACAGCGGTCTCATCCAATTCAGCTGCGAGCACACGAGCCATAATCAACTGCCATGTGCACTGTTGTCGTGCCAGGCACTCAAGTGTGGTCAACGTTTGGGTTTGCAGTAGGACTGCTGTGAGAGGGCATTCGAGTACGCCTCAGCCGATTGAGTGTCACATAGCCACTCGCGTAGCAGTCGCCCTCAGTCAGCTTCTACTGTGACAGGGAGGTGTGTACACGCACACGGTCCGGATTCGAAGTGGCCGAATATGTCGGCGTGCCCCTCAAACACTATCAGACTGCACCAAACACCGTTTTCATGGTATACGAATACTGCAACTACAGTCACTTTGTAATTGCACTGCAGTTAGACCGCCATGCGGTATGTTTGACACCTGTGGCATACAATGAATGTCCAAGAAGAAAATATATTTTGATCCTGTAATTCAGTGGTGCAACAGGGTTTTGTAAACACCCATGTATGTGTGTGTCCGTCTGTCTGTGCACAAAATAATTCTGAAACAGGTGAGCAGATTTTCACCAAACTTAAGAGGAATGTTTTTTGGGGGAGTATCTTAAGATGGTGAATGTTTGGAAGTGTAGCGAGGAGCCTGCAGTCAACACCAACCTCCTAAGCTTGCATTAAGCAAAAGTCATAAAAAGCATTCTTCAAACAATAACCCAGCACAGCTCAAGACCTGGGATATACTGTATCGAGTTGTCAAAAGGAGGCTTTCCTGAGGATAACACAGGATGGCCAGGTATCATAAAACTGCCCCCTACCAGGATTTAACAAATTCCAAAGCTAGATGGCTCCAACTCCTTTCTCATCTAAACACAGACCACAGAAAGACATATCTGTCCTCAAAAGTCCTAGAACTATGCCTTTACAGCACAGTTCCTATAAAATCATACAACAGAAGGATTACCCTCAACGTTGCGATCACAATGAAGTTCCTCTGGTCAAATTTGGCTGCAGATTAACGGCTTTCATGTTTTACAATGAAATCCAAACACCAGCCTTCCCAAGTCCATGGAGCAAATTGGGGAAGGGCATGTAACTAACTTGTACAGTATTATAAAGTTGTAACCATACAACCCCTGGCAATAATTATGGAATCACCGGCCTCGGAGGATGTTCATTCAGTTGTTTAATTTTGTAGAAAAAAAGCAGATCACAGACATGACACAAAACTAAAGTCATTTCAAATGGCAACTTTCTTTAAGAAACACTATAAGAAATCAGGAAAAATAATTGTGGCAGTCAGTAACGGTTACTTTTTTAGACCAAGCAGAGAGAAAAAAATATGGACTCACTCAATTCTGAGGAATAAATTATGGAATCACCCTGTAATTTTCATCCCCAAAACTAACACCTGCATCAAATCAGATCTGCTCGTTAGTCTGCATTTAAAAAAGAGTGATCACACCTTGGAGAGCTGTTGCACCAAGTGGACTGACATAAATCATGGCTCCAACACGAGAGATGGCAATTGAAACAAAGGAGAGGATTATCAAACTCTTAAAAGAGGGTAAATCATCACGCAATGTTGCAAAAGATGTTGGTTGTTCACAGTCAGCTGTCTAAACTCTGGACCAAATACAAACAACATGGGAAGGTTGTTAAAGGCAAACATACTGGTAGACCAAGGAAGACATCAAAGTGTCAAGACAGAAAACTTAAAGCAATATGTCTCAAAAATTGAAAATGCACAACAAAACAAATGAGGAACGAATGGAAGGAAACTGGAGTCAACGTCTGTAACCGAACTGTAAGAAACCGCCTAAAGGAAATGGGATTTACATACAGAAAAGCTAAACGAAAGCCATCATTAACACCTAAACAGAAAAAAACAAGGTTATAATGGGCTAAGGAAAAGCAATCATAGACTGTGGATGACTGGATGAAAGTCATATTCAGTGATGAATCTCGAATCTGCATTGGGCAAGGTGATGATGCTGGAACTTTTGTTTGGTGCCGTTCCAATGAGATTTACAAAGATGACTGCCTGAAGAGAACATGTAAATTTCCACAGTCATTGATGATATGGGGCTGCATGTCAGGTAAAGGCACTGGGGAGATGGCTGTCATTACATCATCAATAACTGCACAAGTTTACGTTGATATTTTGGACACTTTTCTTATCCCATCAATTGAAAGGATGTTTGGGGATGATGAAATCATTTTTCAAGATGATAATGCATCTTGCCATAGAGCAAAAACTGTGAAAACATTCCTTGCAAAAAGACACATAGGGTCAATGTCATGGCCTGCAAATAGTTCGGATCTTAAGCTAATTGAAAATCTTTGGGGGAAGTTGAAGAACATGGTCCATGCCAAGGCTCCAACCCGCAAAGCTGATCTGGCAACAGCAATTAGAGAAAGTTGGAGCCAGATTGATGAAGAGTACTGTTTGTCACTCATTAAGTCCATGCCTCAGAGACTGCAAGCTGTTATAAAAGCCAGAGGTGGTGCAACAAAATACTAGTGATGTGTTGGAGCGTTCTTTGTTTTTCATGATTCCATTTTTTCCTCAGAATGAGTGATTCCATATTTTTTTTTCCCTCTGCTTGGTCTAAAAAAGTAACTGTTACTGACTGCCACAATTTTTTTTCCTGATTTCTTATAGTATTTCTTAAGCCAGAAAGTTGCCATTTGAATTGACTTTAGTTTTGTGTCATGTCCTGTGATCTGCTTTTTTTCTATAAAATTAAACAACTGAATGAACATCATCCACGGCCGGTGATTCCATAATTTTTTGCCAGGGGGTTGTATTTAAAAAGTTATTACTTTGTGGTGTAACAAGAAAAAGAGGAAAAGAAAAGAAAGGACTAACCGTGATCATTTAATCTCACACAAAGAGTTTATATATATCCTGCATTTTTGCTCTGATCATAGATGTGTAGAAGTTTATCCAATGTGCTTTTTCATATACGAGGTCTGTCAATAAAGTATAGGTCCTTTTATTTTTTTCAAAAACTATATGGATTTCATTCATATGTTTTTACGTCAGACATGCTTGAACCCTCGTGCGCATGCGTGAGTTTTTCCATGCCTGTCGGTGACGTCATTCGCCTGTGAGCACTCCTTGTGGGAGAAGTCATCCAGCCCCTCGTCGGAATTCCTTTGTCTGAGAAGTTGCTGAGAGATTTTTTCTAAACCTGTGAGACACATCGAAGTGGACACGGTTCGACAAATTAAGCTGGTTTTCAGTGAAAATTTTAACGGCTGATGAGAGATTTTGAGGTGATACTGTCGCTTTAAGGACTTCCCAACGGTGCGAGACCGTCGTACAGGCGCTCTCAGGCGCCGTCCGTCGGCCTGTTTCAAGCTGAAAACCTCCACATTTCAGGCTCTATTGATCCAGGACGTCCTGAGAGAAACAGAGAGTTTCAGAAGAAGTCGGTTTCCAGCATTTTATCCGGATATTCCACTGTTAAAGGAGATTTTTTTTAATGAAAGACGTGCGGACGGATTGCAAGCGTCAGCTCACAGCCGCTGCGACGCTCCTCCACAGGAAAAACACCTCTGTTGGAAGCCTTAAGGACAAGTTGGAACAATGTCCTGCTGTTAAACAATTTCTTCATATACTCACTCCACTGAAAGCCATCAAAAGCCGCCTGGATTTTACAAATGGTTATCAACACAGAGGTGTTTTTCCTGTGGCCGCCGCACCGCGTCGGCTGCGTCCCGACACGCGGACCTGTCCGCACGTCTTTCATTAAAAAAATCTCCTTTACAGTGGAATATCCGGATAAATGCTGAAACTGACTTCTTCTGAAACTTCTCTGTTCTCTCACGACGTCCTGGATCAATAGAGCCTGAAATGTGGAATTTTTCAGCTTGAAATAGGCTGACGACGGCGCCTGATAGCGCTGCGCGACGTCTCACACCGTGGGAAGTCCTTAAAGCGACAGTATCACCTCAAAATCTCTCATCAGCCGTTAAATATTTCACTGGAAAAACTCACAGCATGCGCACTGAGGGTTCAAAGCATGTCTGACGTAAAAACTATGAATGAAATCCATATAGTTTTTGAAAAAAATAAAAAGGACCTATACTTTATTGACAGCCCTCGTATAATTATGTTGTGTGGTAGTTCTAAGGAAAATTGTTTATTAGAGTTTGCAATGCAGGGCTTGCTTAGTTAAGCGGGAATTTTAAGGAATGATCACTTTTATTTAATTAATTATTATTGAAGACAAAAAAACAGAGAAAAAACTACAGTACCCAGAATTCTGTGGGGGTGGAGCTTTTAAACCCTTTAAAACATGTGCCCCCGGGCAGTGGTGGACACAGATAACCAAAAATTAACTTTGATAACAGATAATCAGAGAACTGAAAAGTCATCTTTGATAAAGGTATAAACAATAAACCACCCAAAATGTATCGGAAGTACAGATAACCGATACATTCCAGTATTGTCTCTGGTACATTTGCAACTACTAACAAACTGAATTTGTGTTGTAACACTACAATCGCTTCTGGTAGTATCAAAAGCAACAACAGACTCAAACAATGAGCCTGCACTTCTGTCTTTGAACATCTTGCCCCCTGCTTGAAGCTCTTGTTTACTACATCGTTCCAGTACGAGCAAGTGAAGCGGGCAGCAGAAAAACCCAGCTGCTACCCAATCATAATGCTCCAGTCAGGCGGAGGTCTTGGAAAATAAAGCAGTGCTGAGTTATGGTTTGGTGTATAAATAAAATCAATACTGCTAGAATAACTCCATTAATGTCAATTCTGTCATTTGTACAAAGTTAAAATATAACATATATCTTTTAATGTTGAATAATGCACTAATTCTGGAGTTTTATAAAAAACACAGACAGATCGCAAAGGATTCTGGGTAAAATGTGCCTCTTCTGCTAAGCCCTGGAAGTGTCATCGCAAATGTTTTGCATGTGGAGAGATGTGGCCTCATTTTATGATATTGTGCGCACGTTTTCTGATGTTGTGAGCACATTATTTATATTGTGCACATGTTTTTATTATATTGTAAACGTGCACTCAATATTGTCTTGACACATAAATGGTGGCTATTCGCCCTATTGATGTTTCAAATCCTGCAAAACCTCGGAAAGTTTGACTGACCTCTAGTAATACTGTGAGAAATCTTGGAGTCATTTTTGATCAGGATATGTCATTCAAAGCGCATATTAAACAAATATGTAGGACTGCTTTTTTGCATTTACGCAATATCTCTAAAATCAGAAAGGTCTTGTCTCAGAGTGATGCTGAAAAACTAATTCATGCATTTATTTCCTCTAGGCTGGACTATTGTAATTCATTATTATCAGTTGTCCTAAAAGTTCCCTGAAAGCCTTCAGTTAATTCAAAATGCTGCAGCTAGAGTACTGACGGGGACTAGAAGGAGGAGAGCATATCTCACCCATATTGGCCTCTCTTCATTGGCTTCCTGTTAATTCTAGAATAGAATTTAAAATTCTTCTTCTTACTTATAAGGTTTTGAATAATCAGGTCCCCATCTTATCTTAGGGACCTCGTAGTACCATATCACCCAATATGAGCGCTTCGCTCTCAGACTGCAGGCTACTTGTAGTTCCTAGGGTTTGTAAGAGTAGAATGGGAGGCAGATCCTTCAGCTTTCAGGCTCCTCTCTGTGGAACCAGCTCCCAATTCAGATCAGGGAGACAGACACCCTCTCTACTTTTAAGATTAGGCTTAAAACTTTCCTTTTTGCTAAGCTTATAGTTAGGGCTGGATCAGGTGACCCTGAAACCATCCTTAGTTATGCTGCTATAGACGTAGACTGCTGGGGGGTTCCCATGATGCACTGTTTCTTCTCTTTTTGCTTCTGTATGCACCACTCTGCATTTAATCATTAGTGATCGATCTCTGCTTCCCCTCCACAGCATGTCTTTTTCCTGGTTCTCTCCCTCAGCCCCAACCAGTCCCAGCAGAAGACTGCCCCCTCCCTGACCCTGGTTCTGCTGGAGGTTTCTTCCTGTTTATAAAGGGAGTTTTTCCTTCCCACTGTATCCAAGTGCTTGCTCACAGGGGGTCGTTTTGACCGTTGGGGTTTACATAATTATTGTATGGGCCTTGCCTACAATATAAAGCACCTTGGGGCAACTGTTTGTTGTGATTTGGCGCTATATAAAAAAAATTGATTGATTGATTGAAGTTTGCCGGCTGCTGCGATGATCTCAGTAACCTTGAGAACTGCATTGAGACACTCTGATCACGCTTCACTTTAACCGCTGCACACAGACACCACCATTAACATCGCAACATAAAACTATTTTATATTGTGCCTAAAACTCTCGTGAATATATTCCTGGGTTTATAGACGTTGTTATTGTGTTTATTTTATGTAAACATGCTGAGAATCACAGGCTGTCTCTCCATCATTTTCAGTGGGAGCTGCTGTGAGCTACACTCGCTTCTGATCATGTCGTTCTGGGAGGAAAGTGAAGTTTGCTTCTTTAACGTCTTGATTATTGTTTCTTTACAACACTGTTTGTCCTCTTTGTTCGAGACTAATATATATAATATGTCTGAAATTAGGTTTGCATTTATTAAATTCCACTCAGATTAAACGTAACAGACACGGATTATTTGTTATAATTGTTTTAGCAAGTTTTCAGGGTATCATGCAGCAGTCTCTTATTAACATGACGAAAAGCATAAAAAAATTACATTTTGTGTAGTATAATATTAATTTACAACTGTCATTCGTGTTTGACTGTCTATATGTTGTTTGACTGCAGCGACTTTGGCACACAAGCAAGGTTGGGTAGGATTACTTTGAAAGAATACATGTGGATTACATGTATGTATGTACATACATTTGGCCTACGTGTAATCTGATTACTTTTGGATTACATTTCATAGTAATCCTACCCAACCCTGCACGAAAGGGATTAGGGGATACGTCAATAGGGCGAATGAACACTACTGGCCAGTAGATGGCAGTAGAGACCTTAAAAACTTGCCAAAACAAAATTCCAGACAATCTGTGTCTGCTACATTTAAGATGCGTGGAATTTAATAAAGGCAGACACAATAACAATGTCTATACAAGGTCTGTTAGAAAAGTATCCGACCTTTTTATTTTTTTCAAAAACCATATGGATTTGAATCACGTGTGATTGCATCAGCCAAGCTTGAACCTTCATGCGCATGCGTGAGTTTTTTCACGCCTGTCGGCTGCGTCATTCGCCTGTGAGCAGGCTTTGTGTGAGCAGTGGTCCATTTATTGCGAATAAATGTCTGAACGATTTTGAGTTTTGCTGCATCAATTTTTTTCCAGAAACTGTGAGAGACCTCCAGGTGGTAACCATTTGGAAAATTCAAATGGCTTTGAGGGACGATTTTATGGGGATTACACAGATTAAGGAGTGCTCCAGCCGGTTTAAAGACCGCCCACAGCTGCTGAGAGCGCGCCGCGCTCCGAGCGCCGATCGACAGGCTGAAACAACCAGATCATTTCCAACGTGAAGGCTTTGTTGATCCGGGACGTTGTCTGACTTACACAAAAATGGCAGGAGGCATGGACATCAGTACTTTTTTGGCACATTCCACTGTTACAGAAGTTTTTTTTCATGGAAAGAAAAGCGGACGGATGCGCCACCATGCCGCTTATGGCGCGGCACAAAACCACCTCCGTGTTGGTCTCAGAGGACAGCTTTGAGATGGCTTTCAGACAGCTGTCGGTGGGTTTTCAGTCGTGTGACTAACCGAGAAATTGTGGATGAGCCTGGACATGGGAGAACATGTCCTATGAGGCTTCATCACAGCGTTGCTTTGCGCCATGCGGCACCGCCGCGACGCGTGGAATTCCTCCACTCCTCTTTCCATGACAAAAACTCCTGTAACAATGGAATGTGCCATTCATTTCCAAACTGGACGCTGTGTTTTATCCGGGACATTCTCTGACTAGCACAGGAATTGCGGAAGACGTGGACATCAGCACTTTTTTGGCACATTGAAACAGACGTGCGGAGGAGCTGCATGGCGCAAAGCAGTGCCGTGATGAAGCCTCACAGGACATGTTCTGGCATGTCCAGGCTCATCCACAATTTCTCGGTTAGTCACATGACTGAAAACCCACCGCCAGCCATCTGAAAGCCATCTCAAAGCGTCCTCTGAGACCAACACGGAGGTGGTTTTGTGCCGCGCCATAAGCGGCACGGTGGCGCATCCGTCCGCTTTTCTTTCCATGAAAAAAACTCCTGTAACAGTGGAATGTGCCAAAAAAGTACTGATGTCCACGTCTCCTGCCATTTTTGTGTAAGTCAGACAACGTCCCGGATCAACAAAGCCTTCACGTTGGAAATGATCTGGTTGTTTCAGCCTGTCAATCTGCGCTCAGAGCGCGGCGCGCTCTCAGACGCTGTGGGCGGTCTTTAAACTGGCTGGAGCACTCCTTAATCTGTGTAATCCCCATAAAATCGTCCCTCAAACCCATTTGAATTTTCCGAATGGTTACCACCTGGAGGTCTCTCACAGTTTCTGAAAAAATCAGACATTTATTCGCAATAAAATCAGACATTTATTCGCAATAAAAATCTGACGAGAGGGGTGGACCACTGTTCACACAAAGCCTGCTCACAGGCGAATGACGCAACCGACAGGCGTGAAAAAACTCACGCATGCGCACGAAGGTTCAAGCTTGGCTGATGCAATCACACGTGATTCAAATCCATATGGTTTTTGAAAAAAATAAAAAGGTCGGATACTTTTCTAACAGACCTCGTAAACCCAGAGAATATATTCATGAGAGTTTTAGGCACTAAAGTTTAATCTTGTTGTCCGTAGAGCCTGATCAGAGTGTTTCAAATGCATTTCTCATGTTGTGAACGTACTGAGATTACCCTATCCAACCCATAATGCACTCCTAGGCACAGCATATATCCACACTAAAACCTTAAAAAATAGCGCATTACTTTAAAACTAAAACATATGTCTGATATTTTCACTTTATAAATCTTCAGACATGACATTCATTTAAATAAATAATCTGAAATTAGTTTGGTTAAAAGTTGAACCATAAGTTAAAAATGTATGCCTCTGGATGACTTAGGTGATATTGCCTGCGTATCAGTATCTGCAGCCAAAGGAGGGCTGCAGAGGATAGAGCGTTTTTTTTCTTAAAGCACCTCTTCTCTGTTTTGCAGAGAGTAGAACTACACATCAGCTACGAAACATTTAAGAGGTAGGTGCTCAACTGATTTCAAGTTTTATAAATATTTGTAGCTGTCAGTTTTATTTACCACGTTATCGGTCTAAAAATTATCGGACAAAAATTTATCACAAGATAATTAGTTCAATAATGGTTTTTAAAGTTATCTAAAAAGATAATCCGATAATGAAAACATTATCTTCGATAATTATCAGTTATTGGATTATCGAAACTGTGCCCACCACTGCATATCACAGTAAGCAATTTGATGATGACGAAGTTCAATGAGCAATGATTATATGACGTTTAGGTAGTTTGGTTTAGTTGCGGGAATTTAAGAATCCTTTGCGATCTGTCTGTTTGTTACAAAACCTCAGAATTAGTGCATTATTCAGCATTAAAGATATGTTATATTTTAACTTTGTACAAATGACAAAGTTTCTAACAGCACCAGAACCGTAGTAGTGTCCAAATCCATTTCAAGCAGAAGATCATTCACCACTTTAGTGAGTGCTGTCTCTGTGGAATTATATTTTCTAAAAGCAGACTGCAGTGGCTCAGAAAGATTATTCTCAGTAAGGTGGTCAAATGATTTCAAAGAAGCAAGGCTAGTTTCTCTTTCGTGACCTGGGTCTCGACCTTCAACACAGGTTTTGTTTGGACTGGATATAAAGGTCAGAGCTGCAGCAGGGATTGATCCCAGATTTCTGGCTGGAGCCTTCTACACAGTAAATAAGTAAGTAATACGTCGTCTTTACTTTTACTTTCCACAGGAACAGAAATAGGGAGCAGCTCGCTGCTGCTACTTTATTTTACTGACGATGCTGAAGGTTACTTCCAAACTGTTCATTTATACACAGCAGTTTTCTGAAGATAATCCTTGCAAATGTTATTTTTTAACCTCAAAATTAATTTCTGATTGTTAAAAAAAGATTTCTTACATTAGAACACTTGCATTTAAAATAGTAAGAAAAAAAAAGATTCTGTAGAAACCTTTCTTCATCTGTAAATTAAAACTATAACTTACCTGTTGTTTCAGATGAGAAGATTTCTTGTTTAACATACTTGGACATTTCAATTTATTTAAATTTATTAATTTATATAGCGCCATCTCACAACATAGTGGCCCCAAGGCGCTTCACATAACACACAATTTATGACAACACAAAGTAATTTAAAATCAAAATTTAAAATCAAAAGGGCACAATAAAAAGGTAAAACACATTAGAATAAAAAGAAATTACAAAGCAAACATAAAAACAGAATAGATTAATGATAAGACAGTCTAAAAAAGTGGGTCTTCAGTCTTGATTTAAAAGTCTCCACCGTGTTAGACTGCCTAATAACTGCAGGTAGATCATCCCAAAGAGTAGGGCCACGGTAGGAGAAGGCTCTATACCCCACAGACTTTTTATTCACCCTTGGAACACACAAAAGCCCTGCGCCCGGGAACGCCAGGGCCGCGCAGGTACGTCGGGCTTAACCAAGTCCACCAGGTAGGAAGGAGCCAGTCCATGAATAATTTTATAGACCAGCAACAGGACTTTAATATCCAATCTGGCAGAAACTGGAAGCCAATGAAGGGACGCCAGTTTGGGTGTAATGTGGTCAAACCTTCTACTTTGTGTCAAAAGTCTGGCAGCAGCATTCTGCACTAATTGAAGACCCTGAATGCTAGACTGCGGCAGACCAGAAAATAAAGCATTACAATAATCCAGTCTGGAAGAAATATTTATTTTTAGACAAATGAAATAGCATGGAAATTATTGTGTACATTTTTAAGTCTGGTAGATTATTCATATCTCATTTCAACCAGAAAAACAGACACTGTAAATAAATACAAATGTTTATTATAAATGCAACAGATGTGATTCAGAATGTTTTACAGTTGTGCACAATAAGGGCCAGAACTTCTACCTGTGCAAATGCCTTGACTGAACTTTGACTTAATGTACATTTTTAATGATCCGTTCATTTAACATTAAAATATAAAATGATACAGCTTTAAAAAATAAAATAATTGCTGTTTAAGGAGATGTTTTATTTAGAAGCATAGAAGCAGGTGTTGGTTTGCTGGACTCTCAGGACATTTATCCAGATGAAGGTCTCTTCTGCAACTGAAGGTCTCTCAGGTGTCTTCAACAACGAACACCTCTGGTGTTGTTGTTGAAGACACTTTTCTACCATTTTGAAGAACAGAGATGTTTTCTTCTAGCTGGACTTCATGATGTTCAGCTCTTCACTGGAAGCTTTTTGTGGTCTCAGAAGTAACAAAAAATGCTGTAGCTTTATATGGGAAAAATAAAAACAGACTGAACATTTACAAATTAAAGCGTTCACTCAGCTCAACTGTGCTAAAAGGCTAAGCTAATGTTAGCCAAGCATTAACCCTTCAGTAGTGTCGTCATGTTATATTTTTAAATTATTCTCACCTCAGACGAAGCTGTAGAACTAAGCTCCATTGGTCAAACTGAGTGTTTGTATATATCCAAAAGTGAGGAATTTGGGTTTAGTCACTCTGCTTCATCACCATGGCGCTGTTTCTTTCTCTGCTCCGGAAGCGGACCTGAACTCCGGCTCCTCCGTGTGGCTCTGTACGCTGTTACGGTTCGATCAATACCCCACCAAGTCATCCCTCAGCTCAGTGCCACTCCGAAAAGTAGCTGGGGAAAAAAGCTTCTCCCAGCAGGATTATGGGAGACTCATTCTAATGCTGTTTTTTAAAGCCTTTTGTGGTTCTATAGATGCAAATCCAAGATGGCGGTCACACAGCTTTCTTGGGCTTTGGAAAAAGTCAGAATTTGACATAGAAATCTCCATTTCAATTCAATTCAATTCAATTTTATTTATATAGCGCCAAATCACAACAAACAGTTGCCCCAAGGCGCTTTATATTGTAAGGCAAGGCCATACAATAATTACGTAAAAACCCCAAAGGTCAAAACGACCCCCTGTGAGCAAGCACTTGGCGACAGTGGGAAGGAAAAACTCCCTTTTAACAGGAAGAAACCTCCAGCACAACCAGGCTCAGGGAGGGGCAGTCTTCTGCTGGGACTGGTTGGGGCTAAGGGAGAGAACCAGGAAAAAGACATGCTGTGGAGGGGAGCAGAGATCAATCACTAATGATTAAATGCAGAGTGGTGCATACAGAGCAAAAAGAGAAAGAAACACTCAGTGCATTATGGGAACCCCCCAGCAGTCTAAGTCTATAGCAGCATAACTAAGGGATGGTTCAGGGTCACCTGATCCAGCCCTAACTATAAGCTTTAGCAAAAAGGAAAGTTTTAAGCCTAATCTTAAAAGTAGAGAGGGTGTCTGTCTCCCTGATCCGAATTGGGAGCTGGTTCCACAGGAGAGGAGCCTGAAAGCTGAAGGCTCTGCCTCCCATTCTACTCTTACAAACCCTAGGAACTACAAGTAAGCCTGCAGTCTGAGAGCGAAGCGCTCTATTGGGGTGATATGGTACTATGAGGTCCCTAAGATAAGAAGGGACCTGATTATTCAAAACCTTATAAGTAAGAAGAAGAATTTTAAATTCTATTCTAGAATTAACAGGAAGCCAATAAAGAGAGGCCAATATGGGTGAGATATGCTCTCTCCTTCTAGTCCCCGTCAGTACTCTAGCTGCAGCATTTTGAATTAACAGAAAGGCTTTTCAGGGAACTTTTAGGACAACCTGATAATAATGAATTACAATAGTCCAGCCTAGAGGAAATAAATGCATGAATTAGTTTTTCAGCATCACTCTGAGACAAGACCTTTCTAATTTTAGAGATATTGCGTAAATGCAAAAAAGCAGTCTTACATATTTGTTTAATATGCGCTTTGAATGACATATCCTGATCAAAAATGACTCCAAGATTTCTCACAGTATTACTAGAGGTCAGGGTAATGCCATCCAGAGTAAGGATCTGCTTAGACACCATGTTTCTAAGATTTGTGGGGCCAAGTACAATAACTTCAGTTTTATGAGTTTAAAAGCAGGAAATTAGAGGTCATCCATGTCCTTATGTCTGTAAGACAATCCTGCAGTTTAGCTAATTGGTGTGTGTCCTCTGGCTTCATGGATAGATAAAGCTGGGTATCATCTGCGTAACAATGAAAATTTAAGCAATGACGTCTAATAATACTGCCTAAGGGAAGCATGTATAAAGTGAATAAAATTGGTCCTAGCACAGAACCTTGTGGAACTCCATAATTAACCTTAGTCTGTGAAGAAGATTCCCCATTTACATGAACAAATTGTAATCTATTAGATAAATATGATTCAAACCACCGCAGCGCAGTGCCTTTAATACCTATGGCATGCTCTAATCTCTGTAATAAAATTTTATGGTCAACAGTATCAAAAGCAGCACTGAGGTCTAACAGAACAAGCACAGAGATGAGTCCACTGTCTGAGGCCATAAGAAGATCATTTGTAACCTTCACTAATGCTGTTTCTGTACTATGATGAATTCTAAAACCTGACTGAAACTCTTCAAATAGACCATTCCTCTGCAGATGATCAGTTAGCTGTTTTACAACTACCCTTTCAAGAATTTTTGAGAGAAAAGGAAGGTTGGAGATTGGCCTATAATTAGCTAAGATAGCTGGGTCAAGTGATGGCTTTTTAAGTAATGGTTTAATTACTGCCACCTTAAAAGCCTGTGGTACATAGCCAACTAATAAACATAGATTGATCATATTTAAGATCGAAGCATTAAATAATGGTAGGGCTTCCTTGAGCAGCCTGGTAGGAATGGGGTCCAATAGACATGTTGATGGTTTGGATGAAGTAACTAATGAAAATAACTCAGACAGAACAATCTGAGAGAAAGAGTCTAACCAAATACCGGCATCACTGAAAGCAGCCAAAGGTAACGATACGTCTTTGGGATGGCTATGAGTAATTTTTTCTCTAATAGTTAAAATTTTATTAGCAAAGAAAGTCATGAAGTCATTACTAGTTAAAGTTAAAGGAATACTCGGCTCAATAGAGCTCTGACTCTTTGTCAGCCTGGCTACAGTGCTGAAAAGAAACCTGGGGTTGTTCTTATTTTCTTCAATTAGTGATGAGTAGTAAGATGTCCTAGCTTTACGGAGGGCTTTTTTTATAGAGCAACAGACTCTTTTTCCAGGCTAAGTGAAGATCTTCTAAATTAGTGAGACGCCATTTCCTCTCCAACTTACGGGTTATCTGCTTTAAGCTGTGAGTTTGTGAGTTATATCACGGAGTCAGGCACTTCTGATTTAAAGCTCTCTTTTTCACAGGAGCTACAGCATCCAAAGTTGTCTTCAATGAGGATGTAAAACTATTGACGAGATACTCTATCTCACTTACAGAGTTTAGGTAGCTACTCTGCACTGTGTTGGTATATGGCATTAGGGAACATAAAGAAGGAAACATATCCTTAAACCTAGTTACAGCGCTTTCTGAAAGACTTCTAGTGTAATGAAACTTATTCCCCACTGCTGGGTAGTCCATCAGAGTAAATGTAAATGTTATTAAGAAATGATCAGACAGAAGGGAGTTTTCAGGGAATACTGTTAAGTCTTCTATTTCCATACCATAAGTCAGAACAAGATCTAAGATATGATTAAAGTGGTGGGTGGACTCATTTACATTTTGAGCAAAGCCAATTGTGTCTAATAATAGATTAAATGCAGTGTTGAGGCTGTCATTCTCAGCATCTGTGTGGATGTTAAAATCGCCCACTATAATTATCTTATCTGAGCTAAGCACTTAGTCAGACAAAAGTTCTGAAAATTCACAGAGAAACTCACAGTAACGACCAGGAGGACGATAGATAACAACAAATAAAACTGTTTTTTGGGACTTCCAATTTGGATGGACAAGACTAAGAGTCAAGCTTTCAAATGAATTAAAGCTCTGTCTGGGTTTTTGATTAATTAATAAGATGGAATGGAAGATTGCTGCTAATCCTCCCCCTCGGCCCGTGCTACGAGCATTCTGACAGTTAGTGTGACTCGGGGGTGTTGACTCATTTAAACTAACATATTCATCCTGCTGTAACCAGGTTTCTGTAAGGCAGAATAAATCAATATGTTGATCAATTATTATATCATTTACTAACAGGGACTTAGAAGAGAGAGACCTAATGTTTAATAGACCACATTTAACTGTTTTAGTCTGTGGTGCAGTTGAAGGTGCTATATTATTTTTTCTTTTTGAATTTTTATGCTTAAATAGATTTTTGCTGGTTATTGGTAGTCTGGGAGCAGGCACCGTCTCTACGGGGATGGGGTAATGAGGGGATGGCAGGGGGAGAGAAGCTGCAGAGAGGTGTGTAAGACTACAACTCTGCTTCCTGGTCCCAACCCTGGATAGTCACGGTTTGGAGGATTTAAGAAAATTGGCCAGATTTCTAGAAATGAGAGCTGCTCCATCCAAAGTGGGATGGATGCCGTCTCTCCTAACAAGAACAGGTTTTCCCCAGAAGCTTTGCCAATTATCTATGAAGCCCACCTCATTTCATTTAGCTATTTTGAAACCTAAGCCAAAAATGACACATGGGTTATTACTTGCCTGCATGCCTGTGCCTGAGAGCCCCAGACTTCCACTGGTACTCAATTGTCTTCTGTAGAGCATGTTCACACACCAAGTCTGGGGCTCTCAGGTGCAGCATGCAGGCAACAGACAGGACGAAAACAGTCCTGGTGGGCAAGACCACCAGCAATGGCTCACTGGAGTACCAATGGAAGTCTGGGGTTCTCAGGCACAGGCACGCCTGCATGCCTTACTTGCCTGAATGCCTGAATGGCTGAATGCCTGTGCCTGAGAGCCCCTGGTACCCCAGACTTCAAATGGACTGTTTTCGTACCATGAGAGATGGGACGAAAACAGCCCTGGTGGGCAAGATCACCATCACCAGCATTATTCCAATTCACTTTCTGTAAATGTCCCTTGATTTCCTGTGGTTCCTGAGTCTCTGACAACTGTGTCTCCACTACTGTACAGATAGGTCCTTTTTGAAGAGGTAAACTTCTCACTTCCGAGGAGAGAGGAGAGCACAGTGCTAAAACCTTAGCACTATGCTCTCTCCTTGAAGAGCTGAAAAGCTGCAAATACATTGAGAGCCAGTGCAGGGCAGGGACTTTCACTCAGACAGTTAACAGCAATGAGACACCTTTATTCCCATTCACTTTCTGTAAATGTGCCTTGATTTCCTGTGGTTCTTGAATCTCTGACAACTGTGTCTCTACTACTGTACACATATAGGTCCTTTTTGAAGAGGAGGTAAACTTTGCACTTACCAGCAGAGGAGAGCGACTGCGCTCTCCTCTCCTGGTGAGTGCATGCCTGCATCCCTGAGAGCCCCAGACTTCCACTGGTACTCGATTGTCTTCTGTGGAGCATGTTCGCACACCAAATCTGTGGCTTGTGTGTTCTCCATCTGTAAATGTGAAGACAGTGTCTCACCTAGTGGTGCATTGAGGCACAGGCATGCAGGCAAGAGACAGGACACAAAAAATCCTGGAGGACAAGACCACCAGCAATGGCCCACTGGAGTCCTATATGCTGGCAACACAGAACATTAAGCAATACATGTACTGGCCGCTGCCCAAGGGGAGCCAAGAGGCAACTGTGGTTAAGGTGCAGCCTCACATTCACCACTCTCCTTGGAGAGCCACAGCTGGATGCAGTTTTACGTCATGCCCAGGACGGGGAACATTTCATTCCCATTCATTTTCTGTAAATGTGCCTTGATTCCTGTGGTTCTTGAGTCTCTGACAACTGTGTCTCTACTACTATACACATAGGTCCTTTTTGAAGAGGAGGTAAACTTCTCACTTCCGAGGAGAGAGGAGAGCACAGTGCTAAGGTTTTAGCACTGTGCTCTCTCCTTGAAGAGCTGAAAAGCTGCAAATACATTGAGAGCCAGCGCAAGGCAGGGACTTTCACTCAGACAGTTAGTTAGCAGCAATGAGACTCCTTTATTCCCATTCACTTTCTGTAAATGTCCCTTGATTTCCTGTGGTTCTTGAGTCTCTTAAATCTGTGTCTCTACTACTGTACAGATAGGTACTTTTTGAAGGGAGGTAAACTTCTCACTTACCAGGAGAGGAGAGCACAGTGCTGAAACCTTAGCACTGCGCTCTCCTCTCCTGGCAGAGCTGAAAAGCTGCAAATATATTGAGAACCAGAGCAGGGCAGGGACTTTAACTCAGACAGTTACCAGCAATGAGACTCCTTTATTCCCATTCACTTTCTGTAAATGTCCCTTGATTTCCTGTGGTTCTTGAGTCTCTGACAACTGTGTTTCTACTACTGTACAGATAGGTCCTTTTTGAAGGCAGGTAAACGTCTCACTTACCAGGAGAGGAGAGCGCAGTGCTAAGGTTTCAGCACTGCGCTCTCCTCTCCTGGCAGAGCTGAAAAGCTGCAAATACATTGAGAACCAGCACAGGGCAGGGACTTTAACTCAGACAGTTACCAGCAATGAGACTCCTTTATTCCCATTCACTTTCTGTAAATGTCCCTTGATTTCCTGTGGTTCTTGAGTCTCTGACAACTGTGTTTCTACTACTGTACAGATAGGTCCTTTTTGAAGGCAGGTAAACGTCTCACTTACCAGGAGAGGAGAGCGCAGTGCTAAGGTTTCAGCACTGCGCTCTCCTCTCCTGGCAGAGCTGAAAAGCTGCAAATACATTGAGAACCAGCACAGGGCAGGGACTTTCACTCAGACAGTTAACAGCAATGAGACACCTTTATTCCCATTCACTTTCTGTAAATGTGCCTTGATTTCCTGTGGTTCTTGAATCTCTGACAACTGTGTCTCTACTACTGTACACATATAGGTCCTTTTTGAAGAGGAGGTAAACTTTGCACTTACCAGCAGAGGAGAGCGACTGCGCTCTCCTCTCCTGGTGAGTGCATGCCTGCATCCCTGAGAGCCCCAGACTTCCACTGGTACTCGATTGTCTTCTGTGGAGCATGTTCGCACACCAAATCTGTGGCTTGTGTGTTCTCCATCTGTAAATGTGAAGACAGTGTCTCACCTAGTGGTGCATTGAGGCACAGGCATGCAGGCAAGAGACAGGACACAAAAAATCCTGGAGGACAAGACCACCAGCAATGGCCCACTGGAGTCCTATATGCTGGCAACACAGAACATTAAGCAATACATGTACTGGCCGCTGCCCAAGGGGAGCCAAGAGGCAACTGTGGTTAAGGTGCAGCCTCACATTCACCACTCTCCTTGGAGAGCCACAGCTGGATGCAGTTTTACGTCATGCCCAGGACGGGGAACATTTCATTCCCATTCATTTTCTGTAAATGTGCCTTGATTCCTGTGGTTCTTGAGTCTCTGACAACTGTGTCTCTACTACTATACACATAGGTCCTTTTTGAAGAGGAGGTAAACTTCTCACTTCCGAGGAGAGAGGAGAGCACAGTGCTAAGGTTTTAGCACTGTGCTCTCTCCTTGAAGAGCTGAAAAGCTGCAAATACATTGAGAGCCAGCGCAAGGCAGGGACTTTCACTCAGACAGTTAGTTAGCAGCAATGAGACTCCTTTATTCCCATTCACTTTCTGTAAATGTCCCTTGATTTCCTGTGGTTCTTGAGTCTCTTAAATCTGTGTCTCTACTACTGTACAGATAGGTACTTTTTGAAGGGAGGTAAACTTCTCACTTACCAGGAGAGGAGAGCACAGTGCTGAAACCTTAGCACTGCGCTCTCCTCTCCTGGCAGAGCTGAAAAGCTGCAAATATATTGAGAACCAGAGCAGGGCAGGGACTTTAACTCAGACAGTTACCAGCAATGAGACTCCTTTATTCCCATTCACTTTCTGTAAATGTCCCTTGATTTCCTGTGGTTCTTGAGTCTCTGACAACTGTGTTTCTACTACTGTACAGATAGGTCCTTTTTGAAGGCAGGTAAACGTCTCACTTACCAGGAGAGGAGAGCGCAGTGCTAAGGTTTCAGCACTGCGCTCTCCTCTCCTGGCAGAGCTGAAAAGCTGCAAATACATTGAGAACCAGCACAGGGCAGGGACTTTCATTCAGACAGTTACCAGCAATGAGACTCCTTTATTCCCATTCACTATCTGTAAATGTCCCTTGATTTCCTGTGGTTCTTGAGTCTCTTAAATCTGTCTTTACTACTGTACAGATAGGTCCTTTTTGAACGGCGGTAAACTTCTCACTTACCAGGAGAGGAGAGCGCAGTACTAAGGTTTCAGCACTGCGCTCTCGTCTCCTGGCAGAGCTGAAAAGCTGCAAATACATTGAGAACCAGAGCAGGGCAGGGACTTTCACTCAGACAGTTACCAGCAATGAGACTCCTTTATTCCCACCCATAGTTTGGTGATGGCTGCTGTTTTGTGATGATGGCTGCTAGTTTGTGATGATGGCTGCTAGTTTGGGATGATAGCTGCTAGTTTGTGATGATGGCTGCTAGTTTGTGATGATGGCTGCTAGTTTGTGATAATAGCTGCTAGTTTGTGATAATAGCTGCTAGTTTGTGGTGATGCTGCTTTTTTGTGATGATGGCTGCTAGTTTGTGTTGACTGCTAGTTTGTGTTGATGGCTGCTAGTTTGTGTTGATGGCTGCTAATTTGTGATGATGGCTGCTAGTTTGTGATGATGCTGCTTTTTTGTGTTGATGACTGCTAGTTTGTGATGACGGCTACTAGTTTGTGATGATGGCTGTTAGTTTGTGATAATAGCTGCTAGTTTGTGATAATAGCTGCTAGTTTGTGTTGATGGCTGCTAATTTGTGATGATGGCTGCTAGTTTGTGATGATGCTGCTTTTTTGTGTTGATGGCTGCTAGTTTGTGATGACGGCTACTAGTTTGTGGTGATGCTGCTTTTTTGTGTTGATGGCTGCTAGTTTGTGGTGATGCTGCTAGTTTGTGATGATGGCTGCTAGTTTGTGGTGGTGGCTGCTAGTTTGTGGTGGTGGCTGCTAGTTTGTGATGATGGCTGCTAGTTTGTGGTGATGCTGCTTTTTTGTGATGATGGCTGCTAGTTTGGGATGATGACTGCTAGTTTGGTGATGGCTGCTGTTTTGTGATGATGGCTGCTAGTTTGTGATGATGGCTGCTAGTTTGTGATGATGCTGCTTTTTTGTGATGATGGCTGCTAGTTTGTGATGATGGCTGCTAGTTTGTGATGATGGCTGCTAGTTTGTGATGATGCTGCTTTTTGTGATGATGGCTGCTAGTTTGTGTTGATGACTGCTAGTTTGTGTTGATGGCTGCTAGTTTGTGTTGATGGCTGCTAGTTTGTGTTGATGCTGCTGTTTTGTGATGATTGCTGTTACTTTGTGATGATGGCTACTAGTTTGTGGTGATGGCTGTTAGTTTGTGATGATGGCTGCTAGTTTGTGGTGATCAATCAATCAATTTTCAATCAATTTTTTTTTTTATATAGCGCCAAATCACAACAAACAGGTGCCCCAAGGCGCTTTATATTGTAAGGCAAGGCCATACAATAATTATGTAAAACCCCAACGGTCAAAACGACCCCCTGTGAGCAAGCACTTGGCTACAGTGGGAAGGAAAAACTCCCTTTTAACAGGAAGAAACCTCCAGCAGAACCAGGCTCAGGGAGGTGCAGTCTTCTGCTGGGACTGGTTGGGGCTGAGGGAGAGAACCAGGAAAAAGACATGCTGTGGAGGGGAGCAGAGATCGATCACTAATGATTAAATGCAGAGTGGTGCATACAGAGCAAAAAGAGAAACACTCAGTGCATTATGGGAACCCCCCAGCAGTCTAAGTCTATAGCAGCATAACTAAGGGATGGTTCAGGGTCACCTGATCCAGCCCTAACTATAAGCTTTAGCAAAAAGGAAAGTTTTAAGCCTAATCTTAAAAGTAGAGAGGGTGTCTGTCTCCCTGATCTGAATTGGGAGCTGGTTCCACAGGAGAGGAGCCTGAAAGCTGAAGGCTCTGCCTCCCATTCTACTCTTACAAACCCTAGGAACTACAAGTAAGCCTGCAGTCTGAGAGCGAAGCGCTCTATTGGGGTGATATGGTACTACGAGGTCCCTAAGATAAGATGGGACCTGATTATTCAAAACCTTATAAGTAAGAAGAAGAATTTTAAATTCTATTCTAGAATTAACAGGAAGCCAATGAAGAGAGGCCAATATGGGTGAGATATGCTCTCTCCTTCTAGTCCCCGTCAGTACTCTAGCTGCAGCATTTTGAATTAACTGAAGGCTTTTCAGGGAACTTTTAGGACAACCTGATAATAATGAATTACAATAGTCCAGCCTAGAGGAAATAAATGCATGAATTAGTTTTTCAGCATCACTCTGAGACAAGACCTTTCTGATTTTAGAGATATTGCGTAAATGCAAAAAAGCAGTCCTACATATTTGTTTAATATGCGCTTTGAATGACATATCCTGATCAAAAATTTCTCACAGTATTACTAGAGGTCAGGGTAATGCCATCCAGAGTAAGGATCTGGTTAGACACCATGTTTCTAAGATTTGTGGGGCCAAGTACAATAACTTATAACTGACAATAACAATAACTGATGGCTGTTAGTTTGTGATGATGGCTGCTAGTTTGGGATGATGACTGCTAGTTTGGGATGATGACTGTTAGTTTGGGATGATGACTGTTAGTTTGTGATGATGGCTGCTGTTTTGTGATGATGGCTGCTGTTTTGTGATGATGGCTGCTGTTTTGTGATGATGGCTGCTAGTTTGTGATGATGGCTGCTGTTTTGTGATGATGGCTGCTAGTTTGTGATGATGGCTGCTAGTTTGGGATGATGACTGTTAGTTTGTGATGATGGCTGCTGTTTTGTGATGATGGCTGCTGTTTTGTGATGATGGCTGCTAGTTTGTGATGATGGCTGCTAGTTTGTGATGATGACTGTTAGTTTGTGATGATGGCTGCTGTTTTGTGATGATGGCTGCTAGTTTGTGATGATGGCTGCTAGTTTGTGATGATGACTGCTAGTTTGGGATGATGACTGTTAGTTTGTGATGATGGCTGCTGTTTTGTGATGATGGCTGCTGTTTTGTGATGATGGCTGCTAGTTTGTGATGATGGCTGCTAGTTTGGGATGATGACTGCTAGTTTGGTGATGGCTGCTGTTTTGTGATGATGGCTGCTAGTTTGGGATGATGGCTGCTAGTTTGTGATGATGGCTGCTAGTTTGGGATGATGACTGCTAGTTTGGTGATGGCTGCTGTTTTGTGATGATGGCTGCTAGTTTGTGATGATGGCTGCTAGTTTGTGATGATGGCTGCTAGTTTGGGATGATGGCTGCTAGTTTGTGATGATGCTGCTTTTTTGTGATGATGGCTGCTAGTTTGTGATGATGGCTGTTAGTTTGTGATGATGGCCGCTAGTTTGGGATGATGGCTGCTAGTTTGTGATGATGCTGCTTTTTTGTGATGATGGCTGCTAGTTTGGGATGATGGCTGCTAGTTTGTGATGATGCTGCTTTTTTGTGATGATGGCTGCTGTTTTGTGATGATGGCTGTTAGTTTGTGATGATGGCTGCTAGTTTGTGATGATGGCTGCTGTTTTGTGATGATGGCTGCTGTTTTGTGATGATGGCTGTTAGTTTGTGATGATGGCTGCTAGTTTGTGATGATGGCTGCTAGTTTGTGGTGATGGCTGCTAGTTTGTGGTGATGGCTGCTAGTTTGTGATGATGCTGCTTTTTTGTGATGATGGCTGCTAGTTTGTGATGATGCTGCTTTTTTGTGTTGATGGCTGCTAGTTTGTGATGATGGCTGCTAGTTTGTGATGATGGCTACTAGTTTGTGATGATGGCTGCTAGTTTGTGGTGATGCTGCTTTTTTGTGTTGATGGCTGCTAGTTTGTGATGATAGCTGCTAGTTTGTGATGATGGCTACTAGTTTGTGATGATGGCTGCCAGTTTGTGATGATGGCTGCTAGTTTGTGATGATGCTGCTTTTTTGTGTTGATGGCTGCTAGTTTGTGACGATGGCTGCTAGTTTGTGATGATGCTGCTTTTTTGTGTTGATGGCTGCTAATTTGTGATGATGGCTGCTAGTTTGTGATGATGCTGCTTTTTTGTGTTGATGGCTACTAGTTTGTGATGATGGCTGCTAGTTTGTGATGATGGCTGCTAGTTTGTGATGCTGCTTTTTTGTGTTGATGACTGCTAGTTTGTGATGATAGCTGCTAGTTTGTGATGATGGCTACTAGTTTGTGATGATGGCTGCTAGTTTGTGGTGATGCTGCTTTTTTGTGTTGATGGCTGCTAGTTTGTGATGATGGCTGCTAGTTTGTGATGATGGCTGTTAGTTTGTGATGATGGCTTCTAGTTTGTGATGATGGCTGCTTTTTTGTGTTGATGGCTGTTAGTTTGTGATGATAGCTGCTAGTTTGTGATGATGGCTGTTAGTTTGTGATGATGGCTTCTAGTTTGTGATGATGGCTGCTTTTTTGTGTTGATGGCTGTTAGTTTGTGATGATGGCTGCTAGTTTGTGATGATGGCTGCTTTTTTGTGTTGATGGCTGTTAGTTTGTGATGATGGCTGCTAGTTTGTGATGATGGCTGTTAGTTTGTGATGATGGCTTCTAGTTTGTGATGATGGCTGCTTTTTTGTGTTGATGGCTGTTAGTTTGTGATGATGGCTACTAGTTTGTGATGATGGCTGTTAGTTTGTGGTGATAGCTGTTAGTTTGTGATGATTGCTGTTACTTTGTGATGATGGCTACTAGTTTGTGATGATGGCTGCTAGTTTGTGGTGATAGCTGTTAGTTTGTGATGATAGCTGTTACTTTGTGATGATGGCTACTAGTTTGTGATGATGGCTGCTAGTTTGTGGTGATGCTGCTTTTTTGTGGTGATGGCTGCTAGTTTGTGGTGATAGCTGTTAGTTTGTGATGATTGCTGTTACTTTGTGATGATGGCTACTAGTTTGTGATGATGGCTGCTAGTTTGTGGTGATAGCTGTTAGTTTGTGATGATAGCTGTTAGTTTGTGATGATAGCTGTTACGTTGTGATGATGGCTACTAGTTTGTGATGATGGCTGCTAGTTTGTGGTGATAGCTGTTAGTTTGTGATGATGCTGCTTTTTTGTGTTGATGGCTGCTAGTTTGTGATGATGGCTGCTAGTTTGTGGTGATGCTGCTTTTTTGTGTTGATGGCTGCTAGTTTGTGATGATGGCTGCTAGTTTGTGATGATGGCTGCTAGTTTGTGATGATGCTGCTTTTTTGTGTTGATGGCTGCTAGTTTGTGGTGATGCTGCTTTTTTGTGTTGATGGCTGCTAGTTTGTGATGATGGCTGCTAGTTTGTGTTGATGGCTGCTAGTTTGTGATGATGGCTGCTAGTTTGTGGTGATGCTGCTTTTTTGTGTTGATGGCTGCTAGTTTGTGATGATGGCTGCTAGTTTGTGTTGATGGCTGCTAGTTTGTGATGATGGCTGCTAGTTTGTGATGATGCTGCTTTTTTGTGTTGCTGGCTGCTAGTTTGTGATGATGGCTGCTAGTTTGTGATGATGGCTGCTAGTTTGTGATGATGGCTGCTAGTTTGTGGTGATAGCTGTTAGTTTGTGATGATGCTGCTTTTTTTGTGTTGCTGGCTGTTAGTTTGTGATGATGGCTGCTAGTTTGTGATGATGGCTGCTAGTGTGTGGTGATAGCTGTTAGTTTGTGATGATGGCTGCTAGTTTGTGATGATGCTGCTTTTTTGTGATGATGGCTGCTGTTTTGTGATGATGGCTGTTAGTTTGTGATGATGGCTGCTAGTTTGTGGTGATGGCTGCTAGTTTGTGGTGATAGCTGTTAGTTTGTGATGATGGCTGCTAGTTTGGGATGATGACTGCTAGTTTTGTGATGGCTGCTGTTTTGTGATGATGGCTGCTAGTTTGTGATGATGGCTGCTAGTTTGGGATGATGGCTGCTAGTTTGTGATGATGCTGCTTTTTTGTGTTGATGGCTGCTAGTTTGTGATGATGGCTGCTAGTTTGTGATGATGGCTACTAGTTTGTGATGATGGCTGCTAGTTTGTGGTGATGCTGCTTTTTTGTGTTGATGGCTGCTAGTTTATGATGATAGCTGCTAGTTTGTGATGATGGCTACTAGTTTGTGATGATGGCTGCTAGTTTGTGATGATGGCTGCTAGTTTGTGATGATGCTGCTTTTTTGTGTTGATGGCTGCTAGTTTGTGACGATGGCTGCTAGTTTGTGATGATGCTGCTTTTTTGTGTTGATGGCTGCTAATTTGTGATGATGGCTGCTAGTTTGTGATGATGGCTGCTAGTTTGTGATGATGGCTGCTAGTTTGTGGTGATGCTGCTTTTTTGTGTTGATGGCTGCTAGTTTGTGATGATAGCTGCTAGTTTGTGATGATGGCTACTAGTTTGTGGTGATGCCGCTTTTTTGTGATGATGGCTGCTAGTTTGTGATGATGGCTGTTAGTTTGTGATGATGGCTGTTAGTTTGTGATGATGGCTACTAGTTTGTGGTGATGCCGCTTTTTTGTGATGATGGCTGCTAGTTTGTGATGATGGCTGCTAGTTTGTGTTGATGGCTGTTAGTTTGTGATGATGGCTGCTAGTTTGTGGTGATGCTGCTTTTTTGTGGTGATGGCTGCTAGTTTGTGGTGATAGCTGTTAGTTTGTGATGATTGCTGTTACTTTGTGATGATGGCTACTAGTTTGTGATGATGGCTGCTAGTTTGTGGTGATAGCTGTTAGTTTGTGATGATAGCTGTTAGTTTGTGATGATAGCTGTTACGTTGTGATGATGGCTACTAGTTTGTGATGATGGCTGCTAGTTTGTGGTGATAGCTGTTAGTTTGTGATGATGCTGCTTTTTTGTGTTGATGGCTGCTAGTTTGTGATGATGGCTGCTAGTTTGTGGTGATGGCTGCTAGTTTGTGGTGATGCTGCTTTTTTGTGTTGATGGCTGCTAGTTTGTGATGATGGCTGCTAGTTTGTGATGATGGCTGCTAGTTTGTGATGATGCTGCTTTTTTGTGTTGATGGCTGCTAGTTTGTGATGATGGCTGCTAGTTTGTGATGATGGCTGCTAGTTTGTGGTGATGCTGCTTTTTTGTGTTGATGGCTGCTAGTTTGTGATGATGGCTGCTAGTTTGTGATGATGGCTGCTAGTTTGTGATGATGCTGCTTTTTTGTGTTGATGGCTGCTAGTTTGTGATGATGGCTGCTAGTTTGTGGTGATGCTGCTTTTTTGTGTTGATGGCTGCTAGTTTGTGATGATGGCTGCTAGTTTGTGATGATGGCTGCTAGTTTGTGATGATGCTGCTTTTTTGTGTTGATGGCTGCTAGTTTGTGATGATGGCTGCTAGTTTGTGATGATGCTGCTTTTTTGTGATGATGGCTGCTAGTTTGTGATGATGGCTGCTAGTTTGTGATGATGGCTGCTAGTTTGTGATGATGCTGCTTTTTGTGATGATGGCTGCTAGTTTGTGTTGATGACTGCTAGTTTGTGTTGATGGCTGCTAGTTTGTGTTGATGGCTGCTAGTTTGTGTTGATGCTGCTGTTTTGTGATGATTGCTGTTACTTTGTGATGATGGCTACTAGTTTGTGGTGATGGCTGTTAGTTTGTGATGATGGCTGCTAGTTTGTGGTGATCAATCAATCAATTTTCAATCAATTTTTTTTTTATATAGCGCCAAATCACAACAAACAGGTGCCCCAAGGCGCTTTATATTGTAAGGCAAGGCCATACAATAATTATGTAAAACCCCAACGGTCAAAACGACCCCCTGTGAGCAAGCACTTGGCTACAGTGGGAAGGAAAAACTCCCTTTTAACAGGAAGAAACCTCCAGCAGAACCAGGCTCAGGGAGGTGCAGTCTTCTGCTGGGACTGGTTGGGGCTGAGGGAGAGAACCAGGAAAAAGACATGCTGTGGAGGGGAGCAGAGATCGATCACTAATGATTAAATGCAGAGTGGTGCATACAGAGCAAAAAGAGAAACACTCAGTGCATTATGGGAACCCCCCAGCAGTCTAAGTCTATAGCAGCATAACTAAGGGATGGTTCAGGGTCACCTGATCCAGCCCTAACTATAAGCTTTAGCAAAAAGGAAAGTTTTAAGCCTAATCTTAAAAGTAGAGAGGGTGTCTGTCTCCCTGATCTGAATTGGGAGCTGGTTCCACAGGAGAGGAGCCTGAAAGCTGAAGGCTCTGCCTCCCATTCTACTCTTACAAACCCTAGGAACTACAAGTAAGCCTGCAGTCTGAGAGCGAAGCGCTCTATTGGGGTGATATGGTACTACGAGGTCCCTAAGATAAGATGGGACCTGATTATTCAAAACCTTATAAGTAAGAAGAAGAATTTTAAATTCTATTCTAGAATTAACAGGAAGCCAATGAAGAGAGGCCAATATGGGTGAGATATGCTCTCTCCTTCTAGTCCCCGTCAGTACTCTAGCTGCAGCATTTTGAATTAACTGAAGGCTTTTCAGGGAACTTTTAGGACAACCTGATAATAATGAATTACAATAGTCCAGCCTAGAGGAAATAAATGCATGAATTAGTTTTTCAGCATCACTCTGAGACAAGACCTTTCTGATTTTAGAGATATTGCGTAAATGCAAAAAAGCAGTCCTACATATTTGTTTAATATGCGCTTTGAATGACATATCCTGATCAAAAATTTCTCACAGTATTACTAGAGGTCAGGGTAATGCCATCCAGAGTAAGGATCTGGTTAGACACCATGTTTCTAAGATTTGTGGGGCCAAGTACAATAACTTATAACTGACAATAACAATAACTGATGGCTGTTAGTTTGTGATGATGGCTGCTAGTTTGGGATGATGACTGCTAGTTTGGTGATGGCTGCTGTTTTGTGATGATGGCTGCTAGTTTGTGATGATGGCTGCTAGTTTGTGATGATGGCTGCTAGTTTGGGATGATGACTGCTAGTTTGGTGATGGCTGCTGTTTTGTGATGATGGCTGCTAGTTTGTGATGATGGCTGCTAGTTTGTGATGATGACTGTTAGTTTGTGATGATGGCTGCTGTTTTGTGATGATGGCTGCTAGTTTGTGATGATGACTGCTAGTTTGGGATGATGACTGTTAGTTTGGGATGATGACTGTTAGTTTGTGATGATGGCTGCTGTTTTGTGATGATGGCTGCTGTTTTGTGATGATGGCTGCTAGTTTGTGATGATGGCTGCTAGTTTGTGATGATGGCTGCTGTTTTGTGATGATGGCTGCTAGTTTGTGATGATGGCTGCTAGTTTGGGATGATGACTGTTAGTTTGTGATGATGGCTGCTGTTTTGTGATGATGGCTGCTGTTTTGTGATGATGGCTGCTAGTTTGTGATGATGGCTGCTAGTTTGTGATGATGGCTGCTGTTTTGTGATGATGGCTGCTGTTTTGTGATGATGGCTGCTAGTTTGTGATGATGGCTGCTAGTTTGGGATGATGACTGTTAGTTTGTGATGATGGCTGCTGTTTTGTGATGATGGCTGCTGTTTTGTGATGATGGCTGCTAGTTTGTGATGATGGCTGCTAGTTTGGGATGATGACTGTTAGTTTGTGATGATGGCTGCTGTTTTGTGATGATGGCTGCTAGTTTGTGATGATGGCTGCTAGTTTGTGATGATGACTGCTAGTTTGGGATGATGACTGTTAGTTTGTGATGATGGCTGCTGTTTTGTGATGATGGCTGCTAGTTTGTGATGATGGCTGCTAGTTTGGGATGATGACTGCTAGTTTGGTGATGGCTGCTGTTTTGTGATGATGGCTGCTAGTTTGGGATGATGGCTGCTAGTTTGTGATGATGGCTGCTAGTTTGGGATGATGACTGCTAGTTTGGTGATGGCTGCTGTTTTGTGATGATGGCTGCTAGTTTGTGATGATGGCTGCTAGTTTGTGATGATGGCTGCTAGTTTGGGATGATGGCTGCTAGTTTGTGATGATGCTGCTTTTTTGTGATGATGGCTGCTAGTTTGTGATGATGGCTGTTAGTTTGTGATGATGGCCGCTAGTTTGGGATGATGGCTGCTAGTTTGTGATGATGCTGCTTTTTTGTGATGATGGCTGCTAGTTTGGGATGATGGCTGCTAGTTTGTGATGATGCTGCTTTTTTGTGATGATGGCTGCTGTTTTGTGATGATGGCTGTTAGTTTGTGATGATGGCTGCTAGTTTGTGATGATGGCTGCTAGTTTGTGATGATGGCTGCTGTTTTGTGATGATGGCTGTTAGTTTGTGATGATGGCTGCTAGTTTGTGATGATGGCTGCTAGTTTGTGGTGATGGCTGCTAGTTTGTGGTGATGGCTGCTAGTTTTGTGATGATGGCTGCTAGTTTGTGATGATGCTGCTTTTTTGTGTTGATGGCTGCTAGTTTGTGATGATGGCTGCTAGTTTGTGATGATGGCTACTAGTTTGTGATGATGGCTGCTAGTTTGTGGTGATGCTGCTTTTTTGTGTTGATGGCTGCTAGTTTGTGATGATAGCTGCTAGTTTGTGATGATGGCTACTAGTTTGTGATGATGGCTGCCAGTTTGTGATGATGGCTGCTAGTTTGTGATGATGCTGCTTTTTTGTGTTGATGGCTGCTAGTTTGTGACGATGGCTGCTAGTTTGTGATGATGCTGCTTTTTTGTGTTGATGGCTGCTAATTTGTGATGATGGCTGCTAGTTTGTGATGATGCTGCTTTTTTGTGTTGATGGCTACTAGTTTGTGATGATGGCTGCTAGTTTGTGATGATGGCTGCTAGTTTGTGATGCTGCTTTTTTGTGTTGATGACTGCTAGTTTGTGATGATAGCTGCTAGTTTGTGATGATGGCTACTAGTTTGTGATGATGGCTGCTAGTTTGTGGTGATGCTGCTTTTTTGTGTTGATGGCTGCTAGTTTGTGATGATGGCTGCTAGTTTGTGATGATGGCTGTTAGTTTGTGATGATGGCTTCTAGTTTGTGATGATGGCTGCTTTTTTGTGTTGATCAATCAATCAATCAATTTTTTTTTTATATAGCGCCAAATCACAACAAACAGTTGCCCCAAGGCGCTTTATATTGTAAGGCAAGGCCATACAATAATGATGTAAAACCCCAACGGTCAAAACGACCCCCTGTGAGCAAGCACTTGGCTACAGTGGGAAGGAAAAAACTCCCTTTTAACAGGAAGAAACCTCCAGCAGAACCAGGCTCAGGGAGGGGCAGTCTTCTGCTGGGACTGGTTGGGGCTGAGGGAGAGAACCAGGAAAAAGACATGCTGTGGAGGGGAGCAGAGATCGATCACTAATGATTAAATGCAGAGTGGTGCATACAGAGCAAAAAGAGAAAGAAACAGTGCATCATGGGAACCCCCCAGCAGTCTACGTCTATAGCAGCATAACTAAGGGATGGTTCAGGGTCACCTGATCCAGCCCTAACTATAAGCTTTAGCAAAAAGGAAAGTTTTAAGCCTAATCTTAAAAGTAGAGAGGGTGTCTGTCTCCCTGATCTGAATTGGGAGCTGGTTCCACAGGAGAGGAGCCTGAAAGCTGAAGGCTCTGCCTCCCATTCTACTCTTACAAACCCTAGGAACTACAAGTAAGCCTGCAGTCTGAGAGCGAAGCGCTCTATTGGGGTGATATGGTACTATGAGGTCCCTAAGATAAGATGGGACCTGATTATTCAAAACCTTATAAGTAAGAAGAAGAATTTTAAATTCTATTCTAGAATTAACAGGAAGCCAATGAAGAGAGGCCAATATGATGGCTGTTAGTTTGTGATGATGGCTGTTAGTTTGTGATGATGGCTTCTAGTTTGTGATGATGGCTGCTTTTTTGTGTTGATGGCTGTTAGTTTGTGATGATGGCTGCTAGTTTGTGATGATGGCTGCTGTTTTGTGATGATGGCTGCTGTTTTGTGATGATGGCTGCTAGTTTGTGATGATGGCTGCTAGTTTGTGATGATGGCTGCTAGTTTGTGATGATGGCTGCTAGTTTGTGGTGATAGCTGCTAGTTTGGGATGATGGCTGCTAGTTGTGATGATGGCTGCTAGTTTGTGGTGATAGCTGCTAGTTTGGGATGATGGCTGCTAGTTTGTGGTGATAGCTGTTAGTTTGTGATGATGGCTGCTAGTTTGGGATGATAGCTGTTAGTTTGTGATGATGGCTGCTGTTTTGTGATGATGGCTGCTAGTTTGTGATGATGGCTGCTAGTTTGTGATAATAGCTGCTAGTTTGTGATGATGGCTGATAGTTTGGGATGATGACTGCTAGTTTGTGATGATGGCTGCTAGTTTGTGATGATGGCTGCTAGTTTGTGGTGATAGCTGTTAGTTTGTGATGATGGCTGCTAGTTTGTGATGATGGCTGCTAGTTTGTGGTGATGCTGCTTTTTTGTCGTGGTGCTGCTTTTTGTGGTGATGGCTGTTAGTTTGTGATGATTGCTGTTACTTTGTGATGATGGCTACTAGTTTGTGACGATGGCTGCTAGTTTGTGGTGATAGCTGTTAGTTTGTGATGATGGCTGCTAGTTTGTGATGATGGCTGCTAGTTTGTGGTGATAGCTGCTAGTTTGGGATGATGGCTGCTAGTTTGTGATGATGGCTGCTAGTTTGTGGTGATAGCTGCTAGTTTGGGATGATGGCTGCTAGTTTGTGGTGATAGCTGTTAGTTTGTGATGATGGCTGCTAGTTTGGGATGATAGCTGTTAGTTTGTGATGATGGCTGCTGTTTTGTGATGATGGCTGCTAGTTTGTGATGATGGCTGCTAGTTTGTGATAATAGCTGCTAGTTTGTGATGATGGCTGATAGTTTGGGATGATGACTGCTAGTTTGTGATGATGGCTGCTAGTTTGTGATGATGGCTGCTAGTTTGTGGTGATAGCTGCTAGTTTGGGATGATGGCTGCTAGTTTGTGATGATGGCTGCTGTTTTGTGATGATGGCTGCTAGTTTGTGATGATGGCTGCTAGTTTGGGATGATGACTGTTAGTTTGTGATGATGGCTGCTGTTTTGTGATGATGGCTGCTGTTTTGTGATGATGGCTGCTAGTTTGTGATGATGGCTGCTAGTTTGTGATGATGGCTGCTAGTTTGTGGTGATAGCTGCTAGTTTGGGATGATGGCTGCTAGTTTGTGATGATGGCTGCTAGTTTGTGGTGATAGCTGCTAGTTTGGGATGATGGCTGCTAGTTTGTGGTGATAGCTGTTAGTTTGTGATGATGGCTGCTAGTTTGGGATGATAGCTGTTAGTTTGTGATGATGGCTGCTGTTTTGTGATGATGGCTGCTAGTTTGTGATGATGGCTGCTAGTTTGTGATAATAGCTGCTAGTTTGTGATGATGGCTGATAGTTTGGGATGATGACTGCTAGTTTGTGATGATGGCTGCTAGTTTGTGGTGATAGCTGCTAGTTTGGGATGATGGCTGCTAGTTTGTGATGATGGCTGCTGTTTTGTGATGATGGCTGCTAGTTTGTGATGATGGCTGCTAGTTTGGGATGATGACTGTTAGTTTGTGATGATGGCTGCTGTTTTGTGATGATGGCTGCTGTTTTGTGATGATGGCTGCTAGTTTGTGATGGATGGCTGCTAGTTTGTGATGAT